>NW_006800361.1:437320-438546 GCF_000485575.1 Poecilia formosa
CGCCTCACAGAACATGAACACCTGAACGCCTCACAGAACATGAACACCTGAACGCCTCACAGAACATGAACACCTGAACGCCTCACAGAACATGAACACCTGAACACCTCACACAACATGAACACCTGAACGCCTCACACAACATGAACACCTGAACGCCTCGCAGGGCTCAGCTCAGATTCATCCTCTCATATTATTGATCCAGAATTCCTGCAAAACTAAATGTAGAAAATCAACTAATTATCAGGAAATCTGATGTTATTCTTGTCGTCTTAAATAAAATATATTAAAAGAATTTAGTTCAATTATTTACCTGATAAATCATTAATACAAAGACAATTATAATTATAATTAAATATAAAATGTCATCAATAACCTTTGAAATGATTAGTTTGTAAAGGATTGACATTTTAAAATGATTATTTATTACTTTTGTGCTTTTATTTTGAAAGTTTAGCGGTTCCTGGCGTGTTGATCAGGGTCTGCATCGCCACTGTCTCTGACCTCCTACAAACATCTTCATCATAAGCATCATCCTCTCTAACATGGAGAAAGTTTCCTCTGAGACTTTTAAACTTTTAAATCAAAACAACTTTGATTCGGTTCTGAAGACGGATCAGTTTCTGGGTCTCCTTCAGATCGGATCAGTTTCTGGGTCTCCTTCAGATCGGATCAGTTTCTGGGTCTCCTTCAGATCGGATCAGTTTCAGTTCATTAAGTTCACCTGTATCTTCCTGAAACGATAAATTAACCGTTTTCCTGGTGAAGGAACAGGGTTGGGGTTGGTCGTTTTGATCCGGCGGAGCTAAATATGGGAACTGTCCCTTTAAGTAGCATCCAGCTGTTTCTAACAGGAACATCTGTCTGAAATACAGTTTGTTTACAAATCAAGTCAATAATTAATGTTGTTGCTTGGATAATAATCTGAATGATGGGATCGTTCAGCAGAACTGGATCCTTTAAAGCTTTGAGTTAAGAACCGATGGTTCATCTCTGCTGCTGTTTGACTCGACATTTTCTCTCAAATTTATTTATTTCTGAAGTGAAACAAAATCTAAATTCACCAGATTTACATGATTTATGACTAAAAACGATGAAAACTTTGAACTTTTACTCATTTCGTCACGTTCATCAACATATCCATCATTTCAAACCTTTATGCAAACACTCGTCTTTCATTTCACACCATTCAGTCCCACTCTGTCCAACAGTGTCCCACTCTGTCC
>NW_006800361.1:438647-439286 GCF_000485575.1 Poecilia formosa
TTTTAGCTTTAGCTCATGTTTTTAGCTTTAGCTCATGTTTTTAGCTTTAGCTCATGTTTTTAGCTTTAGCTCTTGTTTTTAGCTTTAGCTCATGTTTTTAGCTTTAGCTCTTGTTTTTAGCTTTAGCTCATGTTTTTAGCTTTAGCTCATGTTTTTAGCTTTAGCTCATGTTTTTAGCTTTAGCTCATGTTTTTAGCGCTGAGTTTGTCTCTTTGTTGCTGTCTGTCTCTAAGTATTTAAAGGTTTTGGGTCCTGTATACTTCCTGGAAACATGTTTTTATCCTTCAGACCCAACATTCCTGTTTTACTCTGACAAATGTTAAAGGTGCTCCATGTGAACAGGAAGTGATGTCAGTGTGGTGTGAGTGTGACTGTGAGCGTCTGGTTTGGGACCACAAACACCACACACACACCTTCATCCCTGTCCTCCTCTTCCTCCCTGTCTCCCTCAGCTCGACCCGCCCGCCATCCTCTCCCCCCAGCTGCTCATGGCTCTGCTCCTTTACGTCATCATTTACAAACTCACGCTGTGGAACATGAACGCCTGAACACCTCACACAACATGAACACCTGAACGCCTCACAGAACATGAACACCTGAACGCCTCACAGAACATGAACACCTGAACGCCTCACAGAA
>NW_006800361.1:440076-441268 GCF_000485575.1 Poecilia formosa
TGTCCCACTCTGTCCAACAGTGTCCCACTCTGTCCAACAGTGTCCCACTCTGTCCAACAGTGTCCCACTCTGTCCCTCGTGTCCCTCGGTGTGAGTGGATGGTTGCTCGTCTCTGTATTTTCAGTTGTTTTATTTGCATCATGTCTTTTTGTCCCTTGCTTTGTCTCGCTGTCCGTCCATCTCCACACTAACATTCCCAATAAACCCAGTCAGAACCAGTGTCCTCTCTGACCCGTCCTGGTTTGTCTCTCATCCATGTTTCTGTCTCTGGTTGATTGTTGCTCCATCAATCCAAGCTTCCTCCTCCTGGAGGTCAGAGGTCAACGATGCTCAGTGTTTCAGCTGCAGGTTCTGGGTCAGAATCCGGTTCCATGTCAGAATCTGGTTCTGGTTCAGAACTCGGTTCTGGGTCAGAATCCGGGTCAGAACCCGGTTCTGGATTAACAGTTCCAGTTTGAACTGAGACCCATCAGATGCTCTTTATATTGAATGTTAAAATATATTTTCTGTTTTCCAGCCGTTTGTTTTATGGTAAAGATAAAAATCACCATAAAATTAATTTATTAAGTCGTCACTTCATTATAATTTACTGATTTTTGGTTCCACAGATTAATGACAGGATGAAACATCAGGAATCGGATTATAGATCACATCTGATCATCTCACCTGATATTCACTGTAAAACTGAGTTAAACTGTTTTAAATGGTAAAAACTCAACAGAATTAATATTTTTATATTTTCATCAAACTCAGAACTTTTAAACCCATAGATTTTATTTTGAAAAGTTTTCAGTTTAGTGAGACTTCCTGAGTCTGTGATGCAGTTCAGTAAAAAGTTTCCATCAGTTTGAATGACATTAGAAGAAGTTAAAGTTTTCAGGACCTGGTTCCTGTTGGTTGATGGAGCTCAGGGTCAGAAACCAGTTCTCCCAGTAAAACCTCCCAGGACGCTCCAGACCTCCTCCCAAAGCTCCCAGGATCCTCCGGCCTTTGACTGGACCCTAACGCTCCGTCTGTGACAGGGTAATGACCTTCGTTTGGAGTGGAAACAAACCAATCAGTCCTCACCACAGCTCCCAGTTTCACTTCCAAGCAATTTACTGGTTGATTGTTTGAGATGGTTTGGTGTGACCTTCCTCTGCCGCGCCGCCGCTTCTCTAACCTGAGTGACCTGGTGGTGGCGCCATCATGC
>NW_006800361.1:443550-454031 GCF_000485575.1 Poecilia formosa
CGGTCCTGGTCCTGAGCCCAGATCTGTGACCGGTCCTGGTTCTGAGCCCAGATCTGTGACCGGTCCTGGTTCTGGTCCTGGTTCTGAGCTCAGATCTGTGACCGGTCCTGGTCCTGAGCCCAGATCTGTGACCGGTCCTGGTTCTGAGCCCAAATCTGTGACCGGTCCTGGTCCTGAGCTCAGATCTGTGACCGGTCCTGGTCCTGAGCCCAGATCTGTGACCGGTCCTGGTTCTGGTCCTGGTCCTGAGCCCAGATCTGTGACCGGTCCTGGTCCTGAGCCCAGATCTGTGACCGGTTCTGGTTCTGGTTCTGTCCCCTCAGGTCCTGGCACAACGTGTACTGTGTGATCAACCAGCAGGAGATGGGTTTCTATAAGGACCAGAAGAGCGCGGCGCAGGGCATCCCCTACCACAGCGAGATCCCCGTCAGCCTGAAGGAGGCGCTGTGTGAGGTGGCGCTCGACTACAAGAAGAAGAAACACGTCTTCAAGCTCAAGTGAGTTTCAGAGGGACAGAAACTCCTTAGAGTCGCATTAATGAGACAAACGATGTTTTTATTATATTCAGCTGCTTTGGTGCAAATTTATTTCTGTGTTCCTTCAAGAGCCTCTAAGTTTAATAAAATCTGTTTACATCTGAACTTTATCATGTCTGTGGTTTGAACAGAGAACAGCGTAAATAACAAGGCAGGTGAGGAAATGTTCAGACGCCAGGTTTCATTTTGTTCGTCTGTAAAACAAACAGCCTCTGATGTTTACAGATTTATGTTTCATACAGCAGTTATTAAAGATGGAGACAATCAGGAAACATCAGAGTGAAAACAATAAAACAACCAGACAGCAGGAATCAGGTTAAATCTGCAGAGTCACAGGAGCAGAAAGAAGAGCCTTCAGGTTTAAAACTGATCCAAAATGAGCTTTAGAGCAAAACATAACGAGAGATCAGAATAAAATCCTTTTACTTCAGCTGGATAAGTTACTGAACAAACCAAATAACGATAACAAAGTTCATCATTAAATCTGAACTTTAATGATGGTGAAATTTCTCCTCCACATGATGATTAAAGTCTCTTCATGTGTTCAGTCAGTTCCTCCAGGGTTTCATGATCGTTCTGGTGATATTTTTGGATCAAAAGGTCTAGATAAAGACGAGAAAAGATGGGAAATAAAGACCAGATTTGACAGAAACATTGTTATTCTCTAAGAACTTCATGGCGTCGAACACAGACGACAGTTTGGCATGAAGTCAGGCTGAGGCAGCAGAGGAAACACTGCCACCTGCTGGTGGGAGTAGGCATCACTTAAAACCAATGTTTCTGACTTTTTGCAGTTTAATTACAATAAACTCACATTTATGCATCAGCATGAAAAAATACAGGGATGATCGCAGAATTACAAAAAGCTGAAGCTTTTCATCTGGTAAACATTCTGCGTAGCTCTGCATGTTCAGAAAAACCTTCGCTGGATTGGTGATGAAATTCAACGTCACATTTGAGATAAATCAGATATAAATCAGATATAAATCAGATATATCTGCTGCAGCTGAAAGTTTTGGTGGTTTTCCTGTTTTCCCTCCCTGTGAATCCTGACCATCATGTCTGACGCTCCGCAGGCTCACTGATGGGAACGAGTATCTCTTCCAAGCCAAAGACGACGTAAGTAACAAACTGAAACTCCTCTGGTTTCTGTTCCTTCACATCAGACTCATATTTAACTTGTTGTTCCTTCTAGAAAATGTTTTTTCTTCCAGCTGATTTCCTTTGACTGTCAGACAGGAATACTGGGTCGGACCGCCTGGTTCTGGAAAACTGGGAATACTTTTAGTTTTGGTGATTTTTAGTCAGTCAGTTCCTCAGGGCTCCATCCTCAGCCCCCAGACTCATAAAGTGAGACTTGTTTTGCACCTGAACATTATTTTTCCTGCTGATGCGTCTTGCTGGATCTGCTTCACCACCTTAAACAGAACGAAAGTTTTCTGTCTGAATGAGACGTGAAGCCCACAGCGGCCGTCTGTGTCCAGTAGGTCTGGTTGTCATGATGTTTGTTTGTTGTGAAAATGAGCTGCAGCTCCAGCAGAACGCTGCAGCCAGAGTCCTGACCAACACCAGGAAATGGATAATCCACTGGTCTCTGCTTTTTCTTGAACTGGTCTAACTGGGCTAACCAGGCTATGAGACGCTTTAATATCTAGTCACATATAAACCATGTTCCCACCGCGGGTCCAGACTAACTCCATGTTTCCAGAGCTGAACCAGGCGAGGCAGCGTTTAGTTTCTCCTCAGATCTGGAACAAACTCCCAGGAAACCTGAGCTGTTCAGTAACTGTTGGTTCCTTTAAATCAGGATTCATTAAACCGACCCTGATCTCCATCACTGTTAAATAAATTCCTGTTTCTGAGTGACTTCCCTTCTTCCGTCCAGGAGGAGATGAACTCCTGGATCTCGGCCATCGTGGCGGCGGCGGGCTCCAGGGTGGAGGTGACCCCCAGCAGCCACAGCACGCCGGCCCCCGCCGCCCGCGCCCAGACGCTGCCGGCCACCGTGGCGGCCTCCACCGCCGAGTCCAGTCCTGGCAAACGGGAGAAAGACAAGGAGAAACGCTTCAGTCTGTTCAGCAAGAAGAAGTAGACGCTCCTCCTCCTCCTCTTCCTCTCTTCCCGTCCCACGGCTGTTTGGGGTCGCTCCTCGTTGTCCATCGCCGACGTCCTCGTTTATCCAGCCGCTAGTCGGTTTGCTCCTAGCAGCTGCGAAGCTCAGAATGTAGATCTGTCTCTTTAATCCATCCTGATGATGATTCCTAACATTTCCTGATCCCAAACAGCCTTCCTCTTCCTCCTCCTCTTCCTCTCAAAGCGTGACTCCAGCATGCCAGCTCCGAGCCAAAACTCTCCACTCTGTGCCTCTAACCGTCCGGTGGCTCAGAGCTCCCGCTCAGCTGCGGCGCGGCGGGAACCTTTGCTAGGAGGGACAGAACCACCGTTAGCGTGTCCGGCAGCTGCTGTCCTACGGATACGATCACCGCCTGGAGGAACTCCCACTCCGTTTTCCTTCCTGCTGTCTCTCGTCGTCCAGCTTCTCGTGTTTAAACTCCCGGTTCTCCTGGACGTTGTTGCTCGCTCCAGTCTGGCTCCATCCTCAGCCGTTTCTGCGAGGCCTTGTCTTTGCAAGTAGAGGGGAACCTGGAGCAGGGCGGGGTCCGCTCCGGAACCGCCTGCTGCTGCTCAGCCTGGGCTGACCGGGTTAACCAGGCTACCTGGGCTGTCTAGGCTAACTGTGCTAACTGGGCTAACCAGGCTGAGTAACCAGGCTACCTGGGCTATCGAAGCTAACTAGGCTAACCACTCTAACTGGGCTAACCGGGCTGAGCAGCTGCTCGGGGCCGTCTAATTCCTGCAGCAGCGTGAATGCCACCCGGCCCTGCTTCATCTGTATGTATAACTTGTGTATAACAAACTGTTTAAAATAAACTTGTGTTTAATTTCTTCACTTATTAGTACTAATAATATGACCAACCGTGATAAGCTTCAGTGATTATGTATGAAGGAGGAAACCGAATGTTTAATCAGTTTTCCAACAATCAGTCAGGTTTCTTTTCTACTTTATTTCTGAAACATTAACCTCTGACCTTTGTTTAGTTTTGTGTCTCAGAGTTAATCAGTCTGAGGTTTATTAGTCTGGAGTTTGAAGATGTTCTATAAAGTAACTTTAAGCTGTTCAGTGGATTCTCTGTCTGGAAGTGAATATCGGTCGCTCGCTTGTTGGCTTCAGCTCTCCGTCGTTTAAAGTGAAACCTGTTGGAGCTTCATGTGGACGCTTCCGTACGGAGCTTCATTCATGACAAAAGTCACTCAAACTCATTTAAAATGTGAAATTTACCAGATGTGGAAAAAGATGCAACATTAAAAACATTTACTGACTCAGTTTCACACAGTTCTGCTCGTTTTAACACGTTTTTGTTTGGGATGTGATTTATGGTCACATTATACAAGAAAACAGTTAATTTGATAACAATCACAATTATTTCCTCAGATTTTCATAGTAACCGCCATAACATTAATGATTTTTAAAACATGTTTCCAAATGAATGTTCATGTTTGTTAGAAAACTAAATTTTGGATTTCTGGTTGATGGTGGGAGAATATTTTTTCTATGAAAAAGACTCTTTGATTGGAAGAAAATCACAGAGAAGCGGTTCTCCGGCCTGCAGGGGGCGCTGCAGGCCATAGCTGATGGTTTCAGGCCTAAAACAGCTGATTACCAGTTTTTCCTCCAACTAAAAACTGATCATCATAAAGAATAATAATTGAGAGTTGATGTTTGGGCCTAAATGTTTGACGTTTGTTTCAGTGATTTTGTCATTGATGGAGTTCCGTAGAGCCTGAATTGAGTTGGTGTAACGCAGCAGCAATGAGGACAAACAGGTCAAAGGTCAATCATTATGGGGGGATGGGGCTGCTTCATTTTTTAATATTATTTTGTGCTAAAATCTGGCAGTTTGATAAATAGTGTGCATTCCTCTGTCACTGTAACCATAGTAACCAGATATTTCTTCATTCTGCACAACGATGCCACATTGGGGTAGGTGGGTGGGGGTCATAGGTCATAGGTGGGTGTGATGTGGACCGGGGGTCACTGCTAGTTGGATCTGCACCGTAGATTTCTCCCCATCTGTTACATCTGTGCAAAAAGCCATTAAAAGCTTTTAAAACAAACTGTTTGGTTCCTGTTTGAACTCAGAGAAACGGGAAGGAAAGTCAGTAAGTAAGTGCACCCCCAGACCTGTAAGTAAGTGCACCCCCAGACCTGTAAGTAAGTGCACCCCTAGACCTGTAAGTAAGTGCACCCCCAGACCTGTAAGTAAGTGCACCCCTAGACATGTAAGTAAGTGCACCCCCAGACCTGTCAGGTCAGACGGCCCTGACCTCACAGAACGAAGAACAAAACATTCAGAGGAAACCAAACAGCTGATCAACAGAAAAAAGAATTAATGTGTTGGAATGGCCTAGTCAAAGTCCGAAGCTTAACCTGATGGAAATGCTCATTAAAGGTTGTCTGTTTCTATTTTTCAACCCAACACATATAAATGTTTACATTAAACAGAAAATATTTTGAGTTAATTTTGTTTTGCCAAAATGAAAAATTTCTGTTACAATTTAACCAGATTTAATTTAATCTGATGATGTGGGAATTTATTAAAAATTACATCAAAGCAGGAAGAAATTTTATTCTCTCTGAAACATTAGCAGGTCGTTTTTAGTGAAATTTTGTCTCGGATCAAACATGGAAAATTTGTTTTAAGTGAAAATTCTTTGTTTTTCTGTTTTTGATAAAATAAAACATCAGAAAATCAAAACAATTTTTATATTTCAAACCACATAAATCATCAAATATTTAAACCAGGATTGTTTGTCACCTTGTTGAGACTCTGATAATAAAAACAGGATTAAATCTAAAAACATTAAAAATGTCTTCATTTTTAATATTTAAAATGACTATGTTTTCAAAATAGTAATTTTAATATTTATTCTCTTGCTTTTCTCTGCTCAGCTCGGCGGACAGCGCCTCCTGCCGACCACCGGCTGGGATTTCTAGTTCACAAGAAACACTTACTCCCATAATGCATTACGTCCTGCTGTTTAGTCTGCGCGCGCAGGTGTTGCAGCCACAATCCGACCCTTCAAAGTAAAAGCTCGTCATTTGACGTAAAGCATCAGAATTTAATCCGAACCTCCAGGCAGTGGACGGTTCTGGTTCGGTTCGGGTTAGTAATGATTCTTTAGTTCTTTTTCACATTTAATAAACTATTCACGTGACTGTCAGACAAATAGAACCTGAAAAAGACAAAATGTTTTGAAATTATTTAAGAACAAAAAGCTCCAAACGGACTAGAGGCCGGATTTTTTTTACAGGGATTTTTTTTGAAGGTCATGCTCAATCAAAATCAGCTCTGGCCTTTGACTAGACCAATTCAAAGCCTTTATTTCTCTGTTTTTGAGCTGTTAGTGTTTGGACTTTCTGGTTGATCTTGATTAAACGTTTTCCTTCAAGAGTTTCTGTAGAAACCAGCAATGATTCTTGAGAATAGGGACAAAACAGGTCCTATGGATAAAGCACAAAATTTGAATAAAATATACACAAAATATAATTTTTTCAAATATCTGACTAACCTGGGTCATGTGAGCACAACAATGTATATTTTCCAGGTGTTTGCTGAATATATTTTTTATTTTAGACATTGTAGTTGGTGGATGATGCCTGTAAAATCCTTTGTCCAGGAGCAGAACTCAATACATTATAATAGTTTAAAATAATTAAAGAAATACTAAAATTATATATCATCACAATTAAGTATAAGTAGTCATATTAATAATTATAAAAGTATCAATAAATTGAATTAAAAATAATTTTTATATATTTTCCAACTCCATTGAAATGTGTCCCTAGTTTTTGTCAACACCGTCAGAAATGAAAAGAATGTAAAAAAATCAGGCATTATTGGGGGGCACCAGAACTTCTGAGGACCCCATGACGTCTTCTTTTCTCTTCCTTTGCT
Organism: Poecilia formosa; assembly: GCF_000485575.1. Classification (NCBI taxonomy): domain Eukaryota; kingdom Metazoa; phylum Chordata; class Actinopteri; order Cyprinodontiformes; family Poeciliidae; genus Poecilia; species Poecilia formosa. The sequence goes on from NW_006800361.1 coordinate 450,104, forward strand.
AAGAGGCTAGTTAGCTCTGGTTAGCTTAAGTTATTCATTAGTTTTTTCTTCTGTTACAAAACTTTGATGAAATTTTGTGAAATAAAAACTTCATTTTGGTATAATGTAAAGATTTCATTCCTTCAGAATAACATCATATAAATTAAGGTAGTTTGGCATTTCGTCAACTCCATCAGAGTTTTTGCGACTCTTTCAGTGAAATTGTTGACAAATCTCACTTAAATGTGCAATTAATTCATTTTAATGTATTTTACATAATATTGCTTTACTTCACATGTATCAAGTTTTTTTTTTACTCACTAGTTTGTCACCACCTTCATCTCTGTGTCAACTCTGTCAGATGGACTTTTGTTGTTTTTTGTTTTAAATATTTTTTTTGTTTCTTGAGATGCATTTGTCTGTAAAAATATCATTAATAGGGTATTTTAAAAATTATTTTATATTTATTTTTGTCAGATGGTGATGACAAAGTTCTGGGTCAGGTTGATTAAATTAAATTTTTAGCATTAGCAATTTTTAGCACCTTGGCATCTTTACATTTCCTAAACATTATTTGTCATATTTGCATACATAAAGTTGAGAAATAATAATAATAAAAAAGGGAAAATTAAAATCATTTTGTCCCTATTCTCAAGAATCACTGCCAGAACTCAACTGCAATTCATCCAGAACCTGAAGCTGCACAGCAGCCCAGATCACCACTCTGCCACCACCATGTCTGGCTGTAGGTATGTTCTGGTTCTGAACGCTGGGTTCATTTTACACCAAAACCTTCCAGAAAAATCTGTCTCTCTTCAGTCCACAGGACGTTTCCTCGTTCTGCCTGTTTTTATTTGTTGCTCTTCCAGCGTCAGTTTAGCTCTTAATTTTCTGCTGTTGTCAATAATCAGGTCTGGATGTTTAAAATGAAATTAACTCATGATTTATCATTCAGGGCCATTATTTGTCCTCAGAGCAGGTTGGTTGGAAACTTTTTAGATTTTAATAAATAAAATTTAAAATCAGATTAATTTATTTAATCTATTTTTGTTATTTTAAACTTAGTTTGGTCAAGTAAAACATTTAAATGGTAATTAGGCAAAAACGTTTTTAGAAGTACTGTATTTTTCAGGCTATAAGCCGCTACTCCCCCCCCACACGCTTTGAACCATGCCGCTTGTAGCCCGGTGGGCTTTTCTGTGGATTTTTCTTCAACCACCAGGGGGCGCTTTAGCAGAAAGTGAATCATTGGAAGTCAAAATTGGCAATCAAAGAAGAAAGCGCTGATTTTAATTTAGAAAAAACACATGCTACCAGCAGGCACTGCGGAGAAATGTCTTCAAACTCAAACCACACGAAGAAGTTCATATGATTCAGCTTTTAAGCTGAAGGCTGTCGATCTGGGGGGGGGGTTGGGGGATTGCCTGGTAAAATATTTTGCTCCCCTTCGTTTTTACAAGTTTATTTTAAGAAATAGCTGCATATAATTCAAGAAATAGGTTAAATAACACAAAACCTCCAAATTATTTTTTTAAATTATTTCATAAACACTTGGATTAATTACATGTTTTATTTGTTGTGTTTTTCTCGTGAACCTGTGTTTTCTTTTTTATTTGCTTTTATTTTTAATAACCGGATGTGCGCGCGGGCGTGCCTCTGAAGGCGCGTGCCCGTCAGCGTGAGCCCATCAGCTCTCCATCAGTCTGCTCAGGGAGGGTCTCCACCGGACCAGAACCCTCCGGTCCGGATCCGAGCTGCGGTCCGGCTGCGGCTCTTTGGGCGCGGCAGCAGCGGGGCGATGCGCTCCTCAGGCCGGGAACCAGCGCTCATCTCCGGGGGCTGCTCTCCTCCTCTGCCCGCTCAGCGTGCACCATCTGCGGGGATTAAACGTTTGTCTGTGTCGCTGCCTGGCGCTCCGGTGGTTTCCCGGTGGACAGCCGCCGCCTCCGGTGCTCCGGGGGTGATTTTCTCCTCCGGTTTCCCGGTGGGGAGGATGTGAGCCGGGATCCGGGAGGAGCGAGCGCCGCTCGGGGAGAGGATGAGGATTATCCCGCAGCGGGATTATATTTCCAGCATCGGGAATCTGGACGGGAAACAGGAAAACCGGAATTCCTCTGATTCAGGAAAAAGTTGATTTGATGAGCAGGAGGATGAAGATGATCCTCCAGAACTTCCTCTGGCTTCAGATCGGAAGTTTAACTGTTTCCGTCCAGAACCTGACCCGTTTATCATGACTGGAGGAGCCAGACTGGACCTCGGTTCTGGTTCCACTTCCTCCGAACTTTAATCTGATTTAACTGAAACATGGTGAAGAATAAGAGAAAACTTTTTGAGTAAGACCAGAACCGGACCCATCTACACTGATAGAACTCTTAATCCGGTCCGGTTCCAGAGTCACACCCAGAACCAGAACCAGGAGGGGGCGGGCCCGGCGGGCCGGCATGTCGGAGCGCAGCGCCCCGGGCTGCCGCCTCAGACTGGACTGGGTCTACGGGTACCGGGGCCACCAGTGCCGGAACAACCTGTTCTACACGGCCGGGAAGGAGCTGGTCTACTTCGTGGCCGGAGTGGGCGTGGTCTACAACACCCGCGAGCACAGCCAGCGGTTCTACCTGGGCCACAACGATGACATCATCAGGTAGGCGGAGCACACCTGGAGCACTTTTATTAATTATTAATCTGCAGTTCAGCAGGTAAATGAAATGATTGTTAAACGATCAGCAGCTCAGTCTGACTCAGGTTATTATTTAATGTTTATTGATTTTCTAATGAAAATGACAGAAAAACTAATTTACTGTCCAATCCGCCGCCTGGACCCGGTACCGATGAATCTGGATCCTGATCAGGTTCCTGATGTTGATCCGGACTCTGATTTGGATTCTAATTCTAGGATTGATCCAGATTCTGATCCAGATTCTAATCCAGATCCCGCCATCACAGCAGATTGATCCCATCTGTTCTGAACCGTTTGGTTCTGATGTTTCTGGATTTTTCTGGATTATTTTCTCTCTCTCTTTGCTCGTCTTTTATTCCACGTCTGAACTCACAGTTTCAATCTGACTCCAGATTATCTCCTGCTTTATTGCTTTTCTGTCAGTTTTTGCTCCAGATTTGGTTATTTTGTGATTTTTTTGCTGATTTAAATTCTCCCTGCTGGTTTTCAGAGCTTTGACTAGGCCGATCATCTTTGTCACATCCACAGAAAAAAACACTTTGAATAAAACCAGCAGGAAAATCACAGACGATGGATTCAGACTCATTCAGGCTGAGAATTCAGAGAAAATTAGAGTTCAGGATTATTTCAGATTATAAGCAGCTGATGAGGAACTTTAATTAGTTTAATTATCAGTTATAATAATAATCATTTCAAACCCTGTGAATATGAACTTTATTCATGAATAAAACTCATCAGAGCTGCATGTGAAAAGATTCAGGAGGAAAATTATTTTACTCAGAATGAAAAATGAAAACAGATCTGAGAGATTAAGAGTTTAATCAACAGGAAAAATAAAATGAATCGACTTTATGAAGGAGAATCGGCTTCCTGTGATTTACATGTTTATAGTTGAGGAAATTATGGGCGTGTGTGTGTGTGTGTGTGTGTGTGAGACAGGAACTGGGTTTTTAAATTGTATCTGAAAAACCTTCATATAAAATGTTTGTTGTTATTTCCAGATCTAACTTTGTTTTTTGCTCCGTCGTTGATGAAATAAATTTGAATTAAATTAATTTTATTCCTGAAATTCAGAGAAAATTTGATGGAATTTGATTCTGAAGTTCAGAAAAATGTTGAGCAGAAAAACAGCAGAGGGATTTTCTAGATGAGGCCGATGATTCAGGGAGGTCATTCATTCATGGAAACACACACACACACGCAAACACACACACACACACACAGAAACACACACAAACACACACACACACACACAGAAACACACTGAAACACACA
>NW_006800361.1:454820-457311 GCF_000485575.1 Poecilia formosa
TGTGTGTTTCAGTGTGTTTCTGTGTGTGTGTGTGTGTGTTTGTGTGTGTTTCTGTGTGTGTGTGTGTGTGTGTGTGTGTGTGTGTGTTTCAGTGTGTTTCAGTGTGTGTGTGTGTTTCAGACTAATTGAGAAGCTGGAAGCTGCCTCGGCCAGCTCTGCGCTCTGATATGACTGTTGGCTTGGAGTTTGTTCCAGTTCTTCCCTCTCCGCCGACTGCAGGTTTTCAGAACCAGAACCAGGATCTGGATCGGGTCCATCTGCTGCTCTGAGCTGCAGAGAAACTGATAAAACTTATGATTTTTATTGACAAATTTCTGATTTCAGATGATTTTAAATCTGAAGTTTCTCCAGCCTGAAACGTTTCCGATAAACTGGATGAATTGATGAACCTTCATCAGTTCACATTTATTACTGAATCATTGATGCTGCAGCAGCAGTTTAACCTGCTTCAGTTCCTGCAGACTAAACATCTACAGTCATCCTTCGCTGCATCGAGGTTCGCCTTCCGCGGTCTCGCTGCTTCGTGGATGTTTTAGAGCAGTTTTTTTCACAGTGCATTGTGTTCTGTTTCCTGATTGGCTAAACAATCTGTGAGCTGCTTCTCTACCTGTGCACCAATGACGTTATGGTATTTAAATATAAGTATTTAATATAAGTAATTCAGATTGGTCATTCAGGAGATGAAAGCTGAAAACTTTGAATACCTGCTGGAAAAAACTGTCCAGAATCAGTGCAAACCCGACCGGAGGCCCGATTGATGAACACACACATCCACTGACCTGAAAACAGGTTTGGCTCTTTGGTTTCAATGTAGAGGATTTAAAACTGTAAAATCTAAAGGGAACGACTTCATGGTTTCACTAATCGCGGGTTATTTTCAGAACGCAACCCCGCGAAAAACGAGGGATCACTGTATAGACATAAAACAGCAGAACCATTTGATCCGGGTTCTGGTTCTGGTTCTGGTTCTGGATTCCTGCAGGATTTTGTCTGTTTGTCTGAACTGAAACATTTAGAGGTTAAAGGTCACCAGGGAGTTCCAGAGCTTTTATAAGTTGTTTCATATTTAAGGATGAAGCATCGTCTCCTCCTCCTCTGCTGATGGTTGCCGTGGTAACTGATGCTTTACCTCCATGCTGAGGCTGAAAGGTGGTGAGTTTTCCTCTGGTTTGTGGTGCTGCATGATGCTGAGGTCAAAGGTCAGTTTGTGTCTGGATAATAAACGTTGAATCTTTCTGATGTTTGGTCGTAATCAGAGCGGCGCCGGTTCTTTTCTCTCCTGTCCCACTTCCTGCTGCCGCCTGCAGGCAGAGCGCAGCGACTTTATGGTCCTGGTTCTGCTTGGATGAACAAACTGAACCAGCAGGACCACAGACGGGTTCTGTGTTTGCTGACCCAGCAGAGTTACAGGAACTGGAACCAGTTCCCCCTGCTGGTCGGACTGGGCTGTCATGGTTCTGCTGGTGACCCGGTTCTGACCCAGATTCAACTTCTGGGTCAGATTGTGTTCAGGTGAAATGATCATGTTTGTTTCACAGCAGAGAATAAATTAATTCAACGGAAACAAAAAAACTCACATTTTTCTATAATGAAGTGATTTTATTTTATTACATTTTTTCAGACGTGTTGAGAGAAAAGTGTGTGTGTGTGTGTGTGTGTGTGTGTGTGTGTGTGTGTGTGTGTGTGTGTTTGTGGGTGTGTGTGTGTGTGCGGAGTTCCTTCGTTCTGATTCAGAGTAAATCAACCTGCTCATGTTTCGGCAGGTCGGCTGATTTCCTATGCAAACACACCAGCAGGTCAGAGGTCAGAGGTCACAGCCATCAACAGGTTACAGAGCGTCTCATAGTGAAGCTTGTGGAGGTTAAAGAAATCCAGAATCTGTTTTAATGATTTTATTCTCTGTTTTTCATTTTATTATGGGCCGTTTGATCATTTCTGATGAATTGTAAATAATTATTTAGTTTGTTTTATTTCTTTTGCTCCTCCAGTTTCTGTTTTCACATTTAGCAGAAATGAGTTTTTTCCTCCCGTCTGTTTCTGATTCGCCTCCAGGATTTTTTCATTTCTGCCATTAAACTGCAGCTTCATGCTGTTTCCATGGAGACCAACTTTTAACAAGACAAAAACCTTTGCATCATGTTTTAGTTAAATCAGAGTCCTTCACTTTAAGACTTGCAATTTTTCTTCTATCAATATTTTAATGTTTTTTGTCTTTATTGGGTCATTAAGGATTCGGTTCTGTGGTTCTGATCCGGGTTTCATTAGTTATTTCAAACTGTTTTCTGGTGTTTATTTAACTCCCGATTAACTGCAACATCAACACGATAACATGAATATGACAGAAAACGCCATGAATTTAAAATCAGACGTTTATGTTTCCTGAGGTATTTATTAATAACCTGCTGCTCCGGTTCCAGTCTGGTTCCTGGTTCCACTCCGGTTCCAGTCTGGTTCCACTCTGGCTGAACTGGATTAGAATCTGGTTCTGGAT
>NW_006800361.1:457534-458653 GCF_000485575.1 Poecilia formosa
GTTCCTGGTTCCCGTCCGGTTCCTGGTTCCACTCCTGTTCCAGTCTGGTTCCTGGTTCCCGTCCGGTTCCTGGTTCCAGTCCGGTTCCAGTCTGGTTCCACTCTGGCTGAACTGGATTAGAATCTGGTTCTGGATCCGGTTTTTCTCAGCAGATTAATCATCTGAAGTTAAATAATTTTCTTAAAGAGGAAACCGTCTGAATTGATGCCACAGGAAGCCAGAGGTAGATTTAGTTTCCAAAATAAAAGCCCATACTTTGTGCTGAGTCCAGCAGAACGGAGGCGTCTGATTGGTTCCCGAAGTAAAACAACATGGAGGGTGCAGGTGTCGTCTGGAGCTGCTCGTCGTGTTTGACCTTCACAGCTTCGCCGCCCTGCCTGAGATGGTTGTCATGACAACGTGGCAGCTCACTGATTGGCTGGGAGCGTGAGGAGAGGAGCAGAAGTGTGTGTGTGCGTGATCGATGAAGCTTTGAGCCTGACACACCTGACAGGAAATGAGCTGATCTGATTGGTTGTTGATGTGATGAAGAGGAGCGTATCTTCATCTGAACCAGCAGCTTGTTTCCAGATGACCTTCAGGTCCGAGCTGAAGGTCAGGGTTTGAATCGGATCATCTCCAGGTTTTTATCTGAAGCGAAACAGAAACTCTTCTGATCAAACGGATCAGGAAAAGTTCTGCTGATCCGGTCCCACATCATGATTCCTCCTCTGACCGTCGGCCTGCCGAGGTTTCAGTCGATTTCATCGAACTAATCAAAACATTTAAAGTTTGTGATTTTTATAAAGAAAATCTTTTCACACATTTGTCATCATGTTGTTCCAGTTTGAGACGGATTAACCTTTATTTATTAAATTCACGTTTATTTAAACGTTCTGTGTTTCAGCCTGGCGCTGCACCCAGAGCGCCTCCTGGTGGCCACAGGCCAGGTGGGCAGGGATCCCTATGTGTGTGTGTGGGACTCGTTCACCGCGCAGACAGTCAGCCTGCTGAGGGACGGACACACACACGGCATCGCCTGCCTGGGCTTCAGCGCCGACGGACAGGTCACACACACACTGACACACACACACACACACGCAGACACACACACACACACACACACACACACACACACAC
>NW_006800361.1:458790-460856 GCF_000485575.1 Poecilia formosa
GACACACACTGACACACACACACAGACACACACTGACACACACACACAGACACACACAGACACACACCTACACACACACACACACACACAGACACAGTTGTGTAACATTAAAGACAGGAGAATCAACCAGATGCAGAATAAAACTGTTAATAACTTATGAAAAGGATAAAATAACCTTTGACCTTTATGGAGCTGAAAATGATTTCAGGTGTGATTTAAAGAAACAAACTGATATTTTTATTGATTAGTTATTGATTAACCATCAGAGGTTTTTCTTCCTCTGCATCGTTTTTATTCTTTAGCTGAAGGTCAAAGGTCAGGTTAGGACACCAAGCTGGGGGTCAGATTCATCTTCTGTTGGTCCAGTTGGTGGTTCTGGTCCCAAACCAGTATGAGGGAACTGGATTTATGACCTGAACAGAACCAGAACCAGTACCGGTTCTGCCTGCTGCTCCATTTCTCTGGTGTCTCAAGTTTTCAACTGAAAACAGTTTTTCTTCCCTCAGTCGTTTCATCCGGCGAAGCAAAGAAGAGCAAACCCAGAAAGTTTCCTGGACCCGGTTCTGGTCCAGCAGCTTCCTGTCTGCTGGACCAAAACCAGAACTCTGTCAGGATGATGAAGAACATTCATCTCCAGATAAAAACCTTTTATGGATCAGAACCATTTCCTGCTGCTTCATCTGTTTCCCTCTGGCGCTGACACAAACAGCCGGAACCGAACCAGAACAATAAAATAATCATAAATCCAGTTAGTAATCAATCAGAGTTCAGGTTTATTATCAAGTCTGACGGCTGTGTGTGTGTGTGTGTGTGTGTGTGTGTGTGTGTGTGTGTGTGTCTGTGTGTCTGTGTGTGAGGAAGCAGTTCAGGTTCTGACCCAGCAGAACCTGAACTGATCTCTGTTTCTCTGCAGCGGTTGGTGTCGGTCGGGTTGGACGCCAAGAACACGGTTTGTATCTGGGAGTGGAGGAAGGGGAAGATCCTGGCCTCAGCCAGCGGACACTCGGACCGGGTAGGAGCCGGTCCTGAAGGGTTCTGAAGGGTTCTGAAGGGTTCTAACAGCTTCTCTGTCTCTGCAGATCTTTGATGTTTGCTGGGATCCGTTTCAGCAGAACCGCCTGGTGAGCTGTGGCGTCAAACACATCAAGGTGAGACGTGGATGGGTTCTGATCTCAGAGTCAAACTGGGACCGGTTTAGCCCCGCCCCCAAAAACATTTTAAAGATAAATCACCAAAAATGGGCGGAGCCAAGAGACGGTTGGGGCGTGGCCTAGAGAGGGGTTAGGGTGTACAGAACATGGATGGATTCCATATAATAAGTATCAGTTTTTAGTATCAGCCCAGTTTTATCGGCCGATAGCGACGTTACTGTGTGTCTGTAGTTTAAAATGATTTTAAAATAAAACCTTAAAGATCCTGTGAAGCTTCCTGGGCGGTCCGGCTGTCAGAACCAGCGGTTCTGTTTGTCCCGGTAGTTCTGGTCGCTCTGTGGGAACGCGCTGACGCCGAAGCGAGGGATCTTCGGGAAGACGGGCGACCTGCAGACCATCCTGTGTGTGGCGTCGGCTAAAGATGACGTCACGTACTCCGGCGCGCTCAACGGAGACGTGTACGTGTGGAGAGGCCTGACGCTGCTGAGGACGGTCCAGTCGGCCCACGGGGTGAGCTGCCCGTCGCCATGGAGACGCAGCTTTAACCTTCAGAGACAAACGAACTCCAGGCAATTTATGTGTCTGAAACATTATAAGGGTTTATTTTTAAAGTCGCAGTTTTCCTTCAGATTGTGTAGTTTCCTTGAATGTTTCCTCCAGGCCGGGATCTTCAGCTTGTTTTCCTGTGAGGAAGGATTCGCCACCGGAGGCAGAGACGGCTGCATCCGGCTCTGGGACGTCGACTTCAAACCCGTCACCAAGATCGACCTGAGGGAGGCCGAGCAGGGATACAAGGGTAACTACAGAGAACAAACTACACAGGAGCAAACTACAGAGAACGAACTACAGTTACATGTTAGTTTTTCCTGGATTAAATGAGTTCCCACATCATAATGCTGCCTCTACCATTCTGCA
>NW_006800361.1:461649-462987 GCF_000485575.1 Poecilia formosa
GCAGAGACGGCTGCATCCGGCTCTGGGACGTCGACTTCAAACCCGTCACCAAGATCGACCTGAGGGAGGCCGAGCAGGGATACAAGGGTAACTACAGAGAACAAACTACACAGGAGCAAACTACAGAGAACAAACTACAGTTACATGTTAGTTTTTCCTGGATTAAATGAGTTCCCACATCATAATGCTGCCTCTACCATTCTGCATCATTTAGTTCTTTTATTTAACTGATTATTTCATATAAACTCTTTCATGTCTGGGTTTTATTTTTAATGTAACTTTTTTTCATAACGTGATGCAATAACATTTTTTTCTGGTCACTTTTTATGATCTGGTGTAGAACAATTTCCAAGTTTAACAGAAATCATGAGAAAATAACTGAACAGTAATTTCTTTCAGTCAGTTGTAACTTTATTATAAAAGTTAAACTCATATATTATCCTGGTTTCGTTGTGATTAATGAACTCGGATCTGATCCGTGTTTCCTCCTCTTCCTCCCTGTCTGGTCCAGGTCTGTCCATCCGGAGCGTGTGCTGGCGAGCCGACCGGATCCTGGCAGGAACTCAGGACAGCGAGATCTTTGAGGTGAGGAGGAACCGGAAACGTGTTTCAGGAAAAATGTTTTATTCTGGTTCATTAAACCTAATGCAGCTCAGCGTCTCTAATGAACAAACTGTAGCCATTAATGAAAAGTTTATGAAGATTAATGTAGATTTATTTATCAGCAACAGTGTTCATGTGTTCATCCGGTAAGCAGGTGATGGTGCGAGAGCGCGACAAGCCGCTGCTCATCATGCAGGGTCACAGCGAGGGCGAACTCTGGGCTCTGGACGTTCATCCCAAAAAACCTCTGGCTGTAACCGGCAGCGACGACCGATCCGTCAGGTGGGAAACGATGTCATACTGGGAGCCGCCCAGTAACACCAGTACTGCACTGGGGGCAGAGTTAGAATAGTTATAATAGAAATATAATCTACTGTCCCTCAGTGGGGAAATTCAGGTTGACCAGCAGCAAAGTGACAAACATATGAAGGTGAAAATATAAAAACTAAAGATAAACGGGAAAATACGGCATGACAAAAATAATTTTATAGTGGAGAACCACACGAAGTTGTGCGTGGTGTGTGTGTGTGTGTGTGTGTGTGTCAGGTTGTGGAGCCTGGTCGACCACGCCCTCATCGCACGCTGCAACATGGAGGAGGCGGTCCGCAGCGTGGCGTTCAGCCTGGATGGATCCCAGCTGGCTCTGGGGATGAAGGACGGATCCTTCACCGTGCTGAGAGTCAGGTGAGCCAGATGCATCCCGACCGGGCCCCCTGACCCCGACCGGGCCCCCCG
>NW_006800361.1:463417-467006 GCF_000485575.1 Poecilia formosa
TGCTAACCGGATGCTAATCTTTATCCCGTGATGCTAACCGGATGCTAATGTTTATCCCGTGATGCTAACCGGATGCTAATGTTTATCCTGTGATGCTAACCGTATGCTAATGTTTACCCTGTGATTCTAACCGGATGCTCCGCCCACTCAGGGACATGACAGAGGTCGTCCACATCAAGGACAGGAAGGAGGTGATCCATGAGATGAAGTTCTCTCCAGACGGGGCGTATCTAGCTGTCGGCTCCAACGACGGCCTGGTGGACGTTTACGCCGTCGCCCAGAGATACAAGAAGGTCAGGAAGCCTTAGCAGGAAGTGATGCTGCACAGACAGAGACGATCCAGAAATATAAAAGCCAACCAGACAACTAGATTAAAATTCATGCAGTCCAGTTATGTGGTTCACTTTGTCAGATGTTAAAATGTTTTCTACTGGAGGAAACCCAGCAGTGGCTGAATCCCTGACTGGCAGCCATCTTTCCTCTGACTGGTTCCAGGTGGGAGAATGCAGTAAATCCACCAGTTTCATCACACACCTGGACTGGACTGTGGACGGGAAGATCCTGCAGAGCAACGACGGAGCCGGAGAACGCCTCTTCTACTGGATGCCCAGTGAGTCTGGACAGAGTAAAGACTGGATCAATCCGATCGATCTGATCAGATCAATATCATCAGATCAGAGTCTGTAGAGTTGATCCATTCTTCTCTACTTCACCGATCGATCAGGTTCCGAGTCGTTTCTTCCAAGAGATGAAAGTCAGCCATTTTCTTTCTGTCTGGTTTCTATGGATGATGGTTATTGATCGTTTCCATGGCAACAGCAGCATTTGTGGAGATCTGCTTTCCTTCCTCCTGCAGTGGGGAAACCCATCACCAACGAGGAGGTTAAAGGTCAGCGCTGGGCCTCCTGGAGCAGCGTCCTGGGGTCAGAGGTCAGCGGCATCTGGCCAAAGTACTCTGACTCGACGACTGTCAACGCGGTGGATGCCAACCTGTCAGCCGGCGTCCTGGTGTCCGGGGACGACCTGGGCCTGGTGAAGCTGTACCGCTTCCCCTGCCTGCGGAAAGGTCGGCTGCTCCGCCTGCGGCTTCACTTTGCTTTGCTTCGCTTCGCTTTGCTTCACTCTCAACAATCTGCCTCTCGTTTGCCTCCAAGGAGCCAAATTTAAGAAGTACCTGGGCCACTCGGCGCACGTCACCAACGTCCGCTGGTCCAGCGACCTGCAGAGCGTCCTGACCACCGGCGGAGCCGACCATGCCCTCTTCCAGTGGCGCTTCCTGCCGGAGGACGGGACGGGCGGAGCGCCGGATGGAAACACAGCAGGTGGGACAGGAAGGACAAACTACCTGATCGTTCCAAGATCCAACAGGATCGATAATCCCAAACCTTCAGAGGGAGTTTTAACGACGACTGAACATTTCCAGAGCTTTACTGGGAGTAAATTAATGAAACATCACCATGGTTACTCAGAAAACATATGAATGTAAAATATGTCTGGGTTTGGTTCTGGATGTATGTGAGGAAAACCAGTTTTTCAGAAAACGATGCAGAATAAATGAATTCTGTGAGCAGAACTTTAGGAGAACGTTTGGCCCACAGGGGGCGCTGGTCGAGTTCTTAGGGAGTTTATTTATCGCCAACTGGTTGTTTTCATTGTTTCATTGAGACGTTCGGGTCGGTTCTGTTTGGAACAGGACCTTTACATGGGTTCTGACGGACCGGACCGGGTCAGGTTCTGTCTGACCCGGTAGAACTCTGCGGTCGATGTGAAGCATGTTGACTGTAAACAGGAGAGGAACCAGAACTCCTGAGCTGATGCGTCTCAGATCAGAGCAGTAAAACTGAAGCAGGCGAAACTAAAAACGTCCAGAAAGTTTTCACTGATATTCTGTCATTTGAACGGATTTTATTCTCCGACCAACTGATTCAGGTTCAGTTGGTCTGATGTGAATCAGTTTGAATTCACATGTAATTCAAACCGTCATGAAAACGATGAAGACGTTCAGACAGTATGTTACGTCTCTGACGTCATAAGTTACTGTAATAACCAACCCAAACTAGTCCTGTCTAATGGAACATGATGTCACTGAAACCTGTTAAAAGGACATGAGCACAGAGGTCAAAGGTGAAGCCACTCAGAGAATCCGTGTCTCTTTGTCGCTCAGAGAGTCTCGGTGACTCCAACAGTGAAGAGTCGGACAGCGACGCCTCCGACGTCCCGGAGCTCGACTCCGACATCGAACAGGAAACGCAGATCAACTACGAGCGGCAGGTGAGAATCTGACCTCTGACCCTGACCTGACCTCTGACCCTGACCTGACCTCTGACCCTGACCTGACCTCTGACCCTGACCTGACCCGACCCAATCTGACCTCCAGAGAAAGCGCTGCTGCACGGATCCTCCATCAGCTCATCTGCAGGAAGCAGCTGCTGCTGCAGCTCTGTGACTGCAGCGATGCCGCAGCCTGACGCTGTGTTTGTGCTGCTGCAGGTCTATAAGGAGGATCTGCCTCAGCTGCAGCAGCAGAGCAGAGAGAAGAAGCAGCAGGTTGGATCCCTGAAGAGGCAGAGCGGACCGGACCAGGGCCTGCGCCTGCAGTTTGTTCACGGGTACGTTACCATGGAGACGGGCTGCAGTCTGACATCGGGATTATTAATCTGGAATAAATCCTGTTTCTGATCCACATCACAAACTCAGATCAAACATTCCTGTCATTGAGGGAAAAACGGTCCAGTCAAAGTTCATCAGATTAAAAACCAGATTAATGTTGAAAGGTTTGCAGCTTCATGACGTCTGGATTAGAACTTCAGGAGAACCGATCAATTCTGATGATCAATAACTTCAGATTATAATCCATCATTTTAATAAATCCAACCTCAGATTTGATTCACTGAGTTCAGAAGGTTAAACAGAACCAGAACCACCAGAACCAGAACCACCAGAACCAATCTGAACCAGAACCATCAGAACCAGAACCACCGGACCCACCAGAACCAGAACCACCAGAACCAATCAGAACCACCAGAACCAGATTCTGTCTGGATCCATGTTTCTCTCCTGTGGATGAATCTCTCTGGACCAACTCAAACGGTTCTGCTGTAGATCTGCTGTTGGGTTCTGGGCTGTGGTTCTGTTGAAGACCCGGTTTGGACCCAGATTCAGCTTCTGGACTCCAGAAAAGCTGCACCAACAGTGAACGTCCTGGTCGGGTTAAAAACTCTGAGGTTTAAAAAATGATGCAATATGGGATGGTTTGGATTAATGCAGTTAAAATGGCCTAGTCAAAGTCCAGACCTGAATGGTTTCGACAAGGGCTGATCAAAACCAGCCCATATCATCATACCTCCACTCCGTGTTTGTTTTTCTTTCAACATCTGAGATCAGCTTCATCCAGACTGGAGTCCAGCGGCCATCTTGGATTTGAAGAAAAGAGTTTTTCTCCACAACCTTCCTGCTGTGTGTGACCTCTAGGCTGTGTGTGACCTCTATGTTGTGTGTGACCTCTACGCTGTGTGTGACCTCTACGCTGTGTGTGTGACCTCTACGCTGTGTGTGAGACCTCTACGCTGTGTGTGTGACCTCTACGCTG
>NW_006800361.1:468045-471553 GCF_000485575.1 Poecilia formosa
CTAGGCTGTGTGTGACCTCTATGCTGTGTGTGACCTCTAGGCTGTGTGTGACCTCTATGCTGTGTGTGACCTCTACGCTGTGTGTGTGTCCAGTTACCGTGGTTACGACTGCAGGAACAACCTGTTCTACGCCCAGAGCGGTGAGGTGGTGTACCATGTGGCCGCGGTGGGCGTGGTTTACAACCGGCAGCTGCACAGCCAGCGGTTCTACCTCGGCCATGACGACGACATCCTGAGCCTCAGCATCCACCCACTGAAGGACTACGCCGCTACGGGACAGGTGGACAGAGACACACGGACACAGAGACAGACATGGAGACAGATAGTCAGATTCTTCCAGAGTCTTTCTGAGCAACACGTTGTTTCTTTCTGCTGCTGCTTCGTTCTTCCAGCTGTTAGTTTCAGTTTTATCTGCTGGTTTAAGTGATTTTTCCCTTAAATCTGAATTAATCTGATTTAAATATAATCATCAATGCTTGAAATGTGACAGTTTGTAAACTAGTCATGAAGCCATAAGTATCACTGTCAGGTCGACACGATGAGGGATGGAGAAGCTTTGCAGCTTGTAACCCTGTCCGGTCCAGACTGTCCGGTCCAGACTGTCCGGTCCAGACTGACCGGTCCAGACTGTCCGGTCCAGACTGTCCGGTCCAGACTGACCGGTTCAGACTGTCCGGTCCAGACTGACCGGTCCAGACTGAACAGTCCAGACTGTCCGGTCCAGACTGTCCGGTCCAGACTGTCCGGTCCAGACTGACTGGTCCAGACTGACTGGTCCAGACTGACCGGTCCAGACTGACCGGTCCAGACTCTCCGGTCCAGACTGTCCGGTCCAGACTGACCGGTCCAGACTGTCCGGTTCAGACTGTCCGGTCCAGACTGACCGGTCCAGACTGACCGTCTGTCCTCAGGTGGGCAGAGACCCGGCTGTCCATGTCTGGGACGTCCAGACCCTGAAGTGTCTGTCCCTGCTGAGGGGTCAGCACCAGAGAGGCGTCTGCGCTCTCGACTTCTCAGGTAAAGATTAAAGTTTTATTATTAAAAATAATCAGAAATGATCTGATTTCTCTGTGAAATCATTAAAATTGTTCATTTAGAAATAATCCACCTGTTCCTGACCTGCTGTGTCAGTAAACTCTCTCTTCCTTCGATATGAATCCTTCAGTTAAAACACGATTTATTTCTGGATGTTAATATTTCTTTAATCTTATTTTACGGTTTATGTGAAACGGAGCTGGATGCCTCAGTTCTGTGTTGGATGTAAAGCAATGAAACCATCTGAGACTCAGAGTTGTTCTTCATGTTGGAAAAGCAGATTATTTTCTAACTGTCAGAGCTCTGAGCTGACCCGTCTGAAGCTCCTGTGACCTCTGACCCTTGGCCTCCTCCAGATGATCCGTTCTCTGTTTGTCCCTCCAGCCGACGGGAAGACTCTGGTGTCTGTTGGAGTTGATGACGAACATTCGATCGTCGTTTGGGACTGGAAACGAGGAGAGAAGCTGGCAACAGCCCGGTACGGAAAACCTGAAAAAACTGAAAAACTGCTGAAAACCTGACAAAATATAAAAAACTGAAAAACTGCTGAAAACCTGACAAAATATAAAAAACTGAAAAACTGCTGAAAACCTGACAAAATATAAAAAACTGAAAAACTGCTGAAAACCTGACAAAATATAAAAAACTGAAAAACTGCTGAAAACCTGACAAAATATAAAAAACTGAAAAACTGCTGAAAACCTGACAAAATATAAAAAACTGAAAAACTGCTGAAAACCTGACAAAATGTAAAATAAACCTCAGAAACAGGATTAAAGTCTGAAAAATGTCTTTAGTTCTGCTAATGGATTTATTTCTAGTTCACTTCAGAACATCCTGTTAGTCACATCAATGCTTTAAATAATTCTGCTTGTGATTATAAATAACTCTGAATGTGTTTCATAAAGATATAAATCAACTGGGACAGTTTTTGGAAACCTGCTGAAAGTTATTTATAAATCTGGTTTTTATTTTTAGAGAAAATTTGTTTATTTTAAGCAGCAACTATTTTTATATTTCTTCCTGTTTCTGTCAAGTCAAACGGCATCTTGATCAGTTCTGACCCAAACTGTCTGGTTCTGGTTCGGTTCTGACCCAGGAAGACGACAGAACCTCTGATTTAATCTGATGAGGCAGAAATAAGACATGAGAGACAGAGGACATGTGGACATGAGGACATGAGGACATGTGGACATGAGGACATGAGGACATGTGGACATGAGGACATGTGGACATGTCCACATGAGGACATGAGGACATGTGGACATGAGGACATGTGGACATGAGGACATGTGGACATGTGGACATGAGGACATGTGGACATGAGGACATGAGGACATGTGGACATGTTCTGACTCGTCCGTCTGTTTCAGGGGACAGAAGGACAAAATCTTCGTGGTGAAATGTAACCCAGTGATGATGGACAGACTGGTGACTGTGGGGATCAAACACATCCGGTTCTGGCAGCATGCAGGTAACACACACACACACACACCCACACACACCCACACACACACACACACACAGAATGAGTTGGTTTTGCTCTGATGGCTCAAACTGTTTGTTCTGTGGTTCAGATTTTCTGCAGCTTCGATGAAATAAATATTTCAGTCCAGATCTGTAGAGAATCCGCTCCGTGTTTTACTGACATGAATTAATGTGCTGCTAATTTAGATGCTAAATGAAGAATTAAAACTCAAACTTTCTCTCTTCTGTTGCTGAGTTATTCTGTACTGCAGATTTTTCATTTTTTCTGTTAAAATAATCTGATTACAGCAAATTAAATGATAAACACTTCAAAAACATTAAGTTTTAATCGTAGTGAAATTGGGCTTAAGTGTGAGTCAGATCTGCTCTGGTTCCAATAAAATGATCAATAATAATTTTAACTTCTCCCTTTCTGCTGATGTTTTATCATTTTCTCTGAATCTTAAACCAGCTTCTCTGTACAAACTTTGATTTCTCTCTCCTGCTCTTCCTGCTCCGTCCTCCAGGGGGCGGCCTGACCTTCAGGCGCGGTGCGTTCAGGAGCGTGGGTCGTCCGGAGACCATGATGTCGGTGTGTTACGGCCGCAGCGAGGCGCTGGTTTTCTCCGGCGCCGCCAACGGAGACGTTTACATCTGGAAGGAACCGATCCTGCTGAAGACGGTGAAGGCTCACGACGGGCCGGTGTTCGCCATGTTCTCCCTGGACAAGGTGAGGGAGGGATGGAGGGATGGAAAGAGGGATGGAGAGAGGGATGGTGGGCCGGTGTTCGCCATGTTCTCCCTGGACAAGGTGAGGGAGGGATGGAGGGATGGAAAGAGGGATGGAGAGAGGGATGGTGGGCCGGTGTTCGCCATGTTCTCCCTGGACAAGGTGAGGGAGGGATGGAGGGATGGAAAGAGGGATGGAGAGAGGGATGGTGGGCCGGTGTTCGCCATGTTCTCCCTGGACAAGGTGAGGGAGGGATGGAGGGATGGAAAGAGGGAT
>NW_006800361.1:471563-472948 GCF_000485575.1 Poecilia formosa
CAACAGCCCGGTACGGAAAACCTGAAAAAACTGAAAAACTGCTGAAAACCAGACAAAATATAAAATAAACTTCAGAAACAGGATTAAAGTCTGAAAAATGTCTTTAGTTCTGCTAATGGATTTATTTCTAGTTCACTTCAGAACATCCTGTTAGTCACATCAATGCTTTAAATAATTCTGCTTGTGATTATAAATAACTCTGAATGTGTTTCATAAATATATAAATCAACTGGGACAGTTTTTGGAAACCTGCTGAAAGTTATTTATAAATCTGGTTTTTATTTTTAGAGAAAATTTGTTTATTTTAAGCAGCAACTATTTTTATATTTCTTCCTGTTTCTGTCAAGTCAAACGGCATCTTGATCAGTTCTGACCCAAACTGTCTGGTTCTGGTTCGGTTCTGACCCAGGAAGATGACAGAACCTCTGATTTAATCTGATGAGACAGAAATAAGACATGAGGACATGAGGACATGTTCTGACTCGTCCGTCTGTTTCAGGGGACAGAAGGACAAAATCTTCGTGGTGAAATGTAACCCAGTGATGATGGACAGACTGGTGACTGTGGGGATCAAACACATCCGGTTCTGGCAGCATGCAGGTAACACACACACACACACACCCACACACACCCACACACACACACACACACAGAATGAGTTGGTTTTGCTCTGATGGCTCAAACTGTTTGTTCTGTGGTTCAGATTTTCTGCAGCTTCGATGAAATAAATATTTCAGTCCAGATCTGTAGAGAATCCGCTCCGTGTTTTACTGACATGAATTAATGTGCTGCTAATTTAGATGCTAAATGAAGAATTAAAACTCAAACTTTCTCTCTTCTGTTGCTGAGTTATTCTGTACTGCAGATTTTTCATTTTTTCTGTTAAAATAATCTGATTACAGCAAATTAAATGATAAACACTTCAAAAACATTAAGTTTTAATCGTAGTGAAATTGGGCTTAAGTGTGAGTCAGATCTGCTCTGGTTCCAATAAAATGATCAATAATAATTTTAACTTCTCCCTTTCTGCTGATGTTTTATCATTTTCTCTGAATCTTAAACCAGCTTCTCTGTACAAACTTTAATTTCTCTCTCCTGCTCTTCCTGCTCCGTCCTCCAGGGGGCGGCCTGACCTTCAGGCGCGGTGCGTTCAGGAGCGTGGGTCGTCCGGAGACCATGATGTCGGTGTGTTACGGCCGCAGCGAGGCGCTGGTTTTCTCCGGCGCCGCCAACGGAGACGTTTACATCTGGAAGGAACCGATCCTGCTGAAGACGGTGAAGGCTCACGACGGGCCGGTGTTCGCCATGTTCTCCCTGGACAAGGTGAGGGAGGGATGGAGGGATGGAAAGAGGGATGGAGAGAGGGATGGTGGGCCGGTGTTCGC
>NW_006800361.1:474156-476812 GCF_000485575.1 Poecilia formosa
AATGGAGGGATGGAGGGAGAGAGGGATGGAGGAATGGAGGGATGGAGGGAGGTATGGAGGGAGGGAGAGAGGTATGGAGGGAGGGATGATGGGCCGATCATCCCCTGAGCCAATCACACACAGCAGATCTTATAACTTCAGATTCTTCTTCCTGTTCATTTGTTCTTCATCTCTTTTCAGTGAATCTGTAGATCCACAGAAATGTGACCCGGTTCTACAAACAGAATCACTTCCAGCTGATCTCAGATCCTGGTTACATTATAATAATCTAACAGCTGATGGTTCCAGCTGGTGGTTTTTAATCTTTTCTCTGTTCAGGATGAAAGTTCAGATAAAACCAAACAGATTCAGGTTTCTGATCCGTTTGGAGGTTTAATGATCCGTTTCTGCTCCTGCTGCTTCTTTTCCCTCTTTTCCTCTCCGTCTCTCCTGGTTTCAGGGTTTTGTGACGGGAGGGAAAGACGGAGTGGTGGAGCTGTGGGACGACATGTTCGACCGCTGCCTGAAGACGTACGCCATCAAGAGGACGGCTCTGTCCCCGGGGTCCAAAGGTGAAGGAAGGATGGATGGACGGACAAATGGATGGACGGACGGATCTAAATCTCTGAACACTGAAATTAATTTAAATCTGTTTCAAACAAGTAAAATTTCAGAGAAAAAATAAAGTAATTCAGTAAAATACAAAAATTATTTCATAATCAAACATAAAAACAAAACTTTAACATTTAGTTTGAAAAGAATCAGTAAAATAAAAAGTGTATTAAATCTAATTATTAGTTGTTTCCTCTAAATTTGTCCCACATTATTGATCTAATTTACACAAACAGAACATCAGAGACTAAATAAATATTTGATGTCTTTTAACAATTCATATAAATAAAGAGAAAATTTTGGCATCACTGATGATACAAAGATTTAACAACAGAAAATCAGAATTCAGTGATTTTGTTATATTTATAATAGCTCTGAAGAGTTTATTCTGGATTCCTCTAAATAAGTGTCTGGGTTTTAATTTTCTGTAATTTCATAAATTTATGAAATTACATAAATTTAATTTATGTAAATTTATAAATTAAAATTTATAAATTTACATAAATTTATAAATTTATGAAAGAAAGTGCAGGAGTGCAAGTCCTCCTGCACTTTCTCCTCCTCCAGTGCAGGAGGAGAAAGTAACGAGTTGGATGTACTAATGCCAGTATGATTAAGTATAATATGTTTGTGCTTTTTAAAGTGTTTGTAGATTATATCATATCCGTTAGTGATGAGTGATCAGCAGCAGATGTGAAGAATTCATGTCCCATTGAAATCATGATGTCAGACATGTTTATTTCATGTTTCATTTATGAATATTTATTAATTTAAAACCAATTTGGGATCAAAATGTTACATGTTATTGTGGTACTTTTTACTTTATGTGAGTAATATTTTACTCTGATATCTTGAGTAACACTGTAATCAAAGTAACAGGATTCATATAAAGGTGAAGGTAATATTATTTATATAGCACATTTTCAACAACAAGGCAGTACAAAAAGGGAATACAAACAAAATAACAAGCCAAAGGAAAAAGCAAAAGAAAAAACTAATAATGTTGATTCAAAGTAAATAAACCAGGTTCTCCTGTTCAGGGTTGGTAGATAAGTAACAGGAGTCTGAAACATCTGCTAATGTAAGCAGGTAAACAGCGCCCCCATGTGGACATGTGGTGGCATGTCCACATGTTTGGATCTGATTCAGAGACTTTAAATGTTTCCAGAGAATAAAAATGTTTTCCTGCTGGTTGAATGTTCTGGGTTCTGATCCAGTTCAGAGGCTGCTCACTCTGGTCCTCCAGAATCCCACCATTTGCTCCAGTAACCAATCTGAACTGGTTTGTGTGTGACCAGGCCTTCTGCTGGAGGACAACCCGTCCATCAGAGCCATCACTCTGGGCCACGGACACATCCTGGTCGGCACCAAGAACGGAGAAGTTCTGGAGATCGACAAGACCGGACCCATGACCCTGCTGGTGCAGGTGGGAGCACTGGGAGCCAGAACCAGTCAGAACCAGTCAGTACCAGTCAGTACCAGTCAGAACCAGTCGGAACCAGTCGGAACCATGGACCCACTGCGCTCTAATATAATCAAAGCTATGGAGCCATTTCTGACCCAAACTCCAGATTAATATAAACTGACCTCTGGATTCCGGCTCCAGGTCCGCTGTGATCCGGTCCGGACCAGCAGGTGATAAATGTTGATTCTTCCTGGATGACAGAAATCTCTCTGATCAACATAAAGTCCATGTTTCTTTCGTTTCTAGCTGGTTTCTAACATTGGTTTGGATGAAGCATTAGATATTTAATGTTTATTAGATATTTTTAATGTTTTCAGTAAAACAAACTTTAATGAGGAATCAGGAAATTCAATTCATTATAACAGGAAGTGGCTCTGATCGTCTGTCTGCTGCAGTGAAATGTTTGTTTTATGATAAACTGGTTGTTATCATCATCCAGGTGAGTGTTTGTGATAATTGGTCAGGTTGTGTCCAGGTGAGTGTGTGTGATAATTGGTCAGGTTGTGTCCAGGTGAGTGTTTGTGATAATTGGTCAGGTTGTGTCCAGGTGAGTGTTTGTGATAATTGGTCAGGTTGTGTCCAGGTGAGTGTTTGTGATAA
>NW_006800361.1:477601-480330 GCF_000485575.1 Poecilia formosa
CCAAGTACCGACCCAGACCCGGTTCCAGGTACCGACCCAGACCCGGGTCCTGGTACCGACCCAGACCCGGTTCAGCCCAGGACTGTCACCACGTAGTGAAAGTTTCTACAAACGTCATTTTTAAAATAATTTCCGTTCTGCAGCTTTAAGGTTTTCATCAAATCGCTGCAGTTTAATTTCCAGCTCATGTTGTTTTATTTTTTGACGTGTTTTAGATGAATCTCCTTATTTTTAGTCGTCTTGTTTTAAAGTTTGTCTGAAATGTTTTATTCAGACAAATAAAACATTTGTTTTATTTGTTTTATTCATTTGTTTTATAAAACAGACAAATAAAACAAGGAAGTGTTTCCTTTCACAGGAAGTGAAAGGAAACACTTCCTGTTTCCTTTCACTGCTGAATTTCTCTGATCAATCTGGAAGATTTTCCAGAGGAATCAAAGTTTCTTCTCTTTCATTTGTCAGTGAATTTTGAGGAGGCATCAACATGTAGCTGTTTTTTCTGAAGATGTTAAACTTTCTTTATTTTCATGTTTTTTCACTTTTTGAGTAAAGATAGACAGTTTATCAAACCAGTTTGTACATTTCCAGTTTCAGAGGAAGTCTGAATGTTTTCTCTTCCTTCTCGGCTCTCAGATCCAGGTAAATACCTGGCCGTGGCGTCACATGACAGCTTCGTCGACATCTACCACGTGTTGAGCACCAAGCGGGTCGGGATCTGCAAAGGAGCGTCCAGCTACATCACACACATCGACTGGGACGCCCGAGGTAAACCAGTTCCTACTGGAGGACAAACCAGTCACTGTGGATCTGAGACAACAAGCTGGGCTAAATAAAGTCAGAAGAAATTATTAGTTTTGATTCTTGTTCAGTCTTTTGTTTTCTAACTTCCTCAGTATTCATTCAGAAACTTTAAAAACTTTAAATCTTCAGGTTGGAATCACTAAGTTGTTTCAAGTTTTTTTCTCTGAGCTGAATCTTGGTTCTTCCTGTTTGCCGGATCCACTTCCTTCCTTCCAGCCAATCAGCTTCCTTTCCTGTAACCATGAAGACGTTTCATCATTTCTGCCTGTGTCAACATGTTGCAGGTAAACTGCTGCAGGTTAACACCGGAGCCAAGGAGCAGCTGTTCTTTGAAGCCCCCAGAGGAAGAAGACAAACCATCCAGAACTCTGAGGTGAGTCTCTGCACGCAGACCGGACCGGTTCAGCAGGGATGTGGTCATGAGGAGCATTTTCTGTAGTCAGTATGTACCAGCAGGTTCATGTTCCTGCTGTAAAATCTGTGGCTGATCTTTATGTCGAGGCTCTTAAACACAACATGGTTTGATATATTAAAGCTGAATCCTTTTTCTGTTTTAACTGAACTTTCTTTAACTTTAGCCTTACAGTCCTGCTTTAACTAGATGGATCCACAGCTCTCCTGTTTAATGCTGCGTTCCAGTTGGACTCAGATCTGAGAAATTCCCAGTCAGAAAAGTCAACTGGGACGCTTTCTGAAGTTGAATTTCCCACTAGGAAACTGGGAGCAACTCTGACTAACTCCAGTTATAACTTATAAGGCCGTCTTTGCGTTCCAACATGGCCGCTCCTCGCCTCAACAGTTGTAAGATTTAATGGAAACATGTTTATTTTACAAGACAGAAGTCAGAGTGAGTCTGAAACCATCAGACAGGTTTTTATATCCTGCAGCTGTAAACTCAACAAATCAGAAGTGGAGTTTGGTTAAAGAAAGTTTCTAAGAACTATTGGAAACGATGTTTATGGGCGACGCCATGTTGGAATTTGGACTTCTTTTCTAGAATGCTGTTACTTTGGTTCAGAGGTCAAATCCAGCTCCGAGTTCCTGTTTCCCAGCTAAATGGACAAAACTCTGCAGGATTTTTAAAGATCTGAACCAATCAGAGGAAAGACAAAATGTTGAGTTTATTTCCTCCTTTATGCAAAGCAGACATGAATCAGGAGGCCTCAGCCGGGTCAGTTGGGCTTTACCCTGTGTGATGCTGTGTGTGTGCAGCTGGAGCGGGTGGACTGGTCCAGTTGGACCTGTGTTCTGGGCTCCAGCTGTGAGGGAATATGGCCGACTCACAGTGACATCACCGACATCAACGCCGCATCGCTCACCAGAGACCGAACGCTGCTCGCCACCGGAGACGACTTTGGCTTCCTGAAGCTGTTCAGCTACCCAGTCAGAGTACGACACGCGCACACACACACACACACACACACACACACACACACAAACACACAAACACACACACAGGATTCAGAGATCTCTGTTAAGATGAATGGATGTTTGGTTGGATGTTTGGTTGGATGTTTGGTTGGAAGGTGTTCAGCGGCTCCTCTCTCCATCAGGGTCAGTTCGCCCGTTTTAAGCGCTACGTTGGCCACAGCGCTCAGGTGACCAACGTCCGCTGGGCTCAGGATGACTCCGCCCTGCTGACGGTGGGCGGAGCCGACACCGCCCTGATGGTCTGGGCCAGGGAGCGAGGAGGCGGAGTCAGCAGGGAACTGGACCCGCTGCCGGGCGCCGACAGCGAGGAGTCAGAGGACGACATCGAGGAGGACGGAGGTGGGTCCAAACTCACACTGGTTCCTCTGTCTGGTTCCCCTGTCTGGTTCCTCTGGTTCCCCTGTCTGGTTCCCCTGTCTGGTTCCTCTGTCTGGTTCCTCTGGTTCCTCTGTCTGGTTCCTCTGGTTCCTCTGTCTGGTTCCTCTGGTTCCTCTGTC
>NW_006800361.1:481114-482390 GCF_000485575.1 Poecilia formosa
CTCTGTCTGGTTCGTCTGTCTGGTTCCTCTGGTTCCTCTGTCTGGTTCCTCTGTCTGGTTCGTCTGTCTGGTTCCTCTGGTTCCTCTGGTTCCTCTGTCTGGTTCCAGGCAAACTCAGAGATGACTCCACCAGTTCAGCCTCCTGCTTCCTGGTTTCTGATGTCATTTCCTGTGCTGCAGGTTACGACAGTGACGTTGCCAGAGAGAAGACGGTGGATTACGTGACGAAGATGTTTGCGGTGAGCATCAGAGAGATGAGAGGAACCAAACCTCACCAGCAGCTGAAGGAGCTTTCAGCTGAGGAGAGGTAGGAGCCGTAAACATGGCCGCTCTGATTCATGGACAGTCTGAATCCTCCAGAAGGTACGGCTTTGATTCAGACCTCATGAAAACCGCTGATGACTTTACTGCCCAGGAGGAGATGACTGGTTCCTCTGGTTCCTCTGGTTCCTCTGACTCAGCAGGAAAACAGTCCATAAAGTGACAATCTGGCCGGATTCCAGACACAAATGAGAGAAATTCATTAATTACTCATTTAAACTGTCCAATAGAGGAACATTTACCTTCCTGTGAGTCTAAAACCAGGCTCCCCCTGGTGTCTAAAGATGGTACTGCACCGCCAGATGGCTGGAGAGAGTCTGACCTTTAAACTGCAGCGTTTAAGTTTTAGTCCCTTTCTTCAGTTTTCCTGAAGCCTGAACTGAACTGGAGCTAAACTTCAGCTGCTCCTCTTCCTGTTCCTGCTGAGTTGGATCCATGGGAATCAACACATCTCTGTTTATATCCTCTGCATGATCTGTGACTGTTTTCTCCTTAAACTCTGAAAGCTGCCTTCAGTTCATCATCGGTTCCTTAAAGGTCAAATCCATCCTCTGACCTTCCTCAGATATTTTTCACAAATATATTTCAAAAAGGGAAAAAATCTCCCTTTTCCCTTTTTTTCTACAATAAAAGTGATAAAATATTTTCCTGCTCATTTCAGTCTTGATAGTTTTATCCACCAGTCTGAGCCTCTAAGCTTCTTCATTTTCTCCTCAGGATTTATCTTCTGCTCTTTGGAGCCACTTTTGCTGCTTGTTTCTTTCTCTCCCTGTTTGGTTAGTTTTTCTCTTCCACCATTGAAACCAGATTCTCATTAAAAGACTAAAACCTTCTAGTTTACGGTGCAGAAGAACAAAACGATATCAGTCCAACCACTTAAATACCATTGAGAGGCTTCATGTTTCACAAAAGCATGAAGTGCCTGTGTGTGTGTGTGTGTGTGTGTGTGTGTGTG
>NW_006800361.1:483676-484123 GCF_000485575.1 Poecilia formosa
TCTTCATCACGTTTACCCTCATCTTCATCACGTTTACCCTCATCTTCATCATTTTTACCCTTATCTTCATCACGTTTATCCTCGTCTTCATCACGTTTACCCTCATCTTCATCGTCTTTACCTTTATCTTCATCACGTTTATCCTCATCTTCATCGTCTTTACCCTCATCTTCATCGTCTTTACCCCCGTGTTCATCGTCTTTACCCTCATCTTCATCATCTTTACCCCATCTTCATCGTCTTTACCCCCGTCTTCATCGTCTTTACCCTCATCTTCATCATCTTTACCCCATCTTCATCGTCTTTACCCTCATCTTCATCGTCTTTACCCTCATCTTCATCACGTTTATCCTCATCTTCATCGTCTTTACCCTCATCTTCATCGTCTTTACCTTTATCTTCATCACGTTTATCCTCATCTTCATCGTCTTTACCCTCATCTTCATC
>NW_006800361.1:486118-486805 GCF_000485575.1 Poecilia formosa
TGGATGGATGATGGATGGATGATGGATGGATGCGTTAGGTTGTGCAGGTGTTTTTAACACCTGCAGTATTTCCATTGTTGTTCGAACAGGTCTAGTCCAATCATCAGTTGTAGAAAGACTGTAATTGACCCATCCTGGGTTTGTCTCCACTTCCTGTCTCTACTGTCTCCATATTTCCTCTTGTTGGCATGAAGACGAGTCTCTTGTGTCCCAGTCATGTCTCCTTACATCATCATGTTTTCATATTTTGGTGATAAACTCCTGATTGGTCCTTCAGGCCTCCAGTGAGTCGAGCCGCAAAGCAGCCAGAGAAACTACAGAGGAACAACGTGTCCAAGAAGAAGAGGCTGGTGGAGGTAGGGCATCTTCATCACTGCATCCTCATCTTCAACGTCTTTACCCTCATCTTCATCGTCTTTACCCTCATCTTCATCATCTTTACCCCATCTTCATCGTCTTTACCCTCGTCTTCATCGTCTTTACCCTCGTCTTCATCGTCTTTACCCTCGTCTTCATCATCTTTACCCCCGTCTTCATCGTTTTTACCCCCATCTTCATCGTCTTTACCCCCATCTTCATCGTCTTTACCCTCATCTTCATCATCTTTACCCTTATCTTCATCACGTTTATCCTCGTCTTCATCACGTTTACCCTCATCTTCATCACGTTTACCCTCATCTTCATCAT
>NW_006800361.1:488776-489231 GCF_000485575.1 Poecilia formosa
CCCATCTTCATCGTCTTTACCCTCATCTTCATCGTCTTTACCCTCGTCTTCATCGTCTTTACCCTCGTCTTCATCGTCTTTACCCCCGTCTTCATCGTCTTTACCCTCGTCTTCATCGTCTTTACCCTCGTCTTCATCGTCTTTACCCTCATCTTCATCATCTTTACCCCATCTTCGTATTTACCCTCGTCTTCATCATCTTTACCCCATCTTCATCGTCTTTACCCCCATCTTCATCGTCTTTACCCTCGTCTTCATCGTATTTACCTAGTCTTCATCGTTTTTACCCCCATCTTCATCGTCTTTACCCCCTCTTCATCGTCTTTACCTCGTCTTCATCGTTTTTACCCCCGTCTTCATCGTCTTTACCCTCGTCTTCATCGTCTTTACCCTCGTCTTCATCGTCTTTACCCCCGTCTTCATCACTTTTACCCCCATCTTCATCGTCTTTACCC
>NW_006800361.1:490412-495136 GCF_000485575.1 Poecilia formosa
TTCATCGTCTTTACCCTCGTCTTCCTCTCTGTTGTAGGACCTGGTTCTGGATCACGTCTTTGGCTTCAGAGGCTTCGACTGCCGGAACAACCTGCACTACCTGAACGACGGCTCAGACATCGTCTACCACACGGCCGCCACGGCCATCGTTCACAGCCTGAGCGCCGGTACGACGCAGTCGGGCTGGGAAACGCCGGGCAGCACAGGATCAGATCTAGAAAAACAACAGAACAGATAAAGTTTTATAACCACAGAAGGTCTGAAGTCCTTTCTGCCCTGCAGGAACTCAGAGTTTCTACCTGGAGCACACCGACGACATCCTGTGTCTGACCGTCAACCAGCATCCCAAATACAAGAACATCATCGCCAGCGGACAGATCGGTACGCTGCGCCTCACCTGCTCTCTCCGGCATGGCTCTGTGTTCCTCTGCTGACTCATCTCTACTGAACTGCTCCTGCTTTTACTTCCTGTTTTTACTTCCTGTTTTATTTCTGCTGACAAAATAAAGAAGCAAAGAACAAGTGAAAAACTTTGAGCTCTATTCTAAGTGTGCAAGCAGAGTGAGTGGAAAATAACTTTAAAATGTTTCAAACTTTTGTTCAGATGAAGAAAATAAAGAAATATTTGCTGTTAGAAGTTTTCCTGTGATTTGCAGATATTATTATTCATGGTTCAGTTGAAACTGATGTTTCCATTTAGATTTAAATTGGAGGCAACTTTATATTCCTGCTGAAACCACAAGGTTAGATTCTGTAGTTAGTAAATTATCCCTGTTTGGTGAAGGATCTGCACAGGAAGCTGGTGTGAGTTGTGATCAGAAAGTTAAACCAGCAGTGAACATCAGACACATTATGAAAGCCACACTAATAACTTTATTTTTATCAGTGTTACTGCAACAGATGCCGTTACAGCATTTATCAACATTTATCAATTTATCAACACTGCTTTAAACTGTAAATAGTTTTTGTGAACGCTCCTCAGTGCCACTCGGCTCAGCTGGAAACTAAACTTATTGTTTTCTAAAAACCTCCTATTGGTAATTAGAAAAGTGAACAGGCTGACAGTCAGAAATGGTTTCACAGATTCAGAGGAAGAACATGGATCTGTAACTGCTGGTCGTTTTGTATCATCGTCTAGGAAACTGGATCAGTGAAAATGTTGGACAGGAAGAGCAGCAGGATTGGAAACTGCAAACTGAAGCGTTCTTTCCGTTTCATGTTTCTAGTCTTAAATCAACTCAGCATGTTTTTATTGTTTTTGTTTATGTGTTTATGTGTTTATGTGTTTTTTGCTGGCCTTATTTGCCTCATCGCATCACAACTCGTCAGGTGACGTCGGTGAAATCCCAGGTAAATTATTCACCAACCTGCCGCCGACTCATCTCAGCAAACAGCCTGAAGTCCAGAGGAGACCTGCTGAGGGATTATAATCTGAACTCTGACTGGGAATATTCCATCATTTAATCTTAATTTAACATTAACTGTTTGTATTTTTAGAAGATGAACGAACTTTCATCATGTTTGAGGGATTTGGACTCTGTGTTCTGCTGGTTCTGGTTCTGGTTTCAGGATGTTTGTCGGCTGCTCTCATTCTCATCCTGCTTGGTTTGCTCTGAATCTTTGCTGCTGCTGTTTGACCTGCTGACCTTGTTTATGTGTGACATCACTTCCTGTGTGTGTTCCCGCATGCAGGTACGAATCCGTCCATCCACGTCTGGGACGCCATGAGCAAACAGACGCTGTCCGTCCTGCGCTCCAGCCACGCCAAAGGAGTCGGATACGTGAACTTCAGCGCCACCGGGAAGCTGCTGCTGTCT
Organism: Poecilia formosa; assembly: GCF_000485575.1. NCBI lineage: Eukaryota > Metazoa > Chordata > Actinopteri > Cyprinodontiformes > Poeciliidae > Poecilia > Poecilia formosa. The sequence continues at coordinate 492,230 of NW_006800361.1, forward strand.
GTCGGAGTCGAACCTGAACACACCATCACCGTGTGGCGCTGGCAGGAAGGTCTGGACCAGTTCATCACCAGTAAACAGGGAGGAAAACCAGTAACACACTGGGAGAATCGAAGGCTCATCTGGATCAGCTTCACTTTTTAAATATTTTCTTTGTAAAAACTCAGCAAACATGTTTACTAATAAAAATGTTAAATTAATTTTAGATTAATTTAACATTAATTTAAAATTATACCTACAGAATTAAATAATTTCTAAAAACAATAAATGTATAAAAAAAGAAATGTAGAAATATGACTAAATATATTCTTGTTACACATTTTGATTCTCTTCATTTTTAATTTTGAATAAACTGTTTTTTCTATGTTTCAACAGAAAAACCTATTGTGTTATTTATATTAATAAATTCTGTAAAAAAATTAATTAAAAAAATAAGAAAAAATCTGTTTGCTTAGATCAAGTTAATAAACATTTAACTAAAATTAGAACAAAAACATCAAAACTAAAACTGAACATTTCGTTTTGGATGTTTAACCACTGATGTTAATTTGTTAAAATAATAGTGAAAAATAAGAGAATCTGTAAATCTGACAGGTTAAAGTATCAAATCCATGTTTAAAAATATCAAGTTGTGCAGTATTTATTCCTGTGTTTCCTTATATTTCATTCTGTCGCACCGTCTCTGAGTTACCCGTCGGTAGAAACCAGAACCCGTTTCTCAGTCGGTAGAAACCAGAACCCGTTTCTCAGTCGGTAGAAACCGGAACCCGTTTCTCTGTCAATAGAAACCAGAACCCGTTTCTCTTTCAGGATCCCGGGTTTGCAGTAAAGCCGGACATCCGGACCGGATCTTCGTGGTGGAGTTCCGGCCGGACTCAGACTCCCAGTTTGTTTCTGTGGGAATCAAACATGTGAAGTTCTGGACTCTGGCTGGCGGCGCGCTGATGTATAAGAAAGGAGTGGTGGGGTCGGTGGAGGATGGCCGGATGCAGACCATGCTCTCTGTGGCCTTCGGTGCTGTGAGTTCTCTGCTGTTCTTAAATCCGGTCCAGGTTTTCCTGGTGTCTCTGCAGGTGGCTGTGATTCAGAAACCTTAGATCAGCTCATTATTAACCCACCTGAGCAGCAGGTAAACAGACTGACCTCAGGGTTTATTCCCAGAACAACCTGACGTTTACCGGCGCCATCAACGGCGACGTGTACGTGTGGCGACATCACTTCCTGCTGAGGCTGGTGGCGAAGGCCCACACGGGGCCGGTGTTCACCATGTACACCACGCTGCGAGACGGACTCATCGTCACCGGAGGGAAGGAGCGGCCGTGAGTGAAGCTCCATACGCTACTGCTTTAGCCTCACGAGAGAGGAACCGGGACCCAAACGGGCCTGCTTTAGAACTAAAGTTTGTTTAAAAGGTTCTGCTGAGAACTAAAGAGCTTCTTCTGTTAAATGGGCAGTATAATATAAATTCAGCCTTTTTGAGTGTTACATAATGTTATAAAGTGTTTCCCCAATCCTTGAATCTCCATGGCAACCATTCAGCTGCAAAACGCCTGGGTGGACCTAGCCCCGCCTCCGAGGACACAGCTCCACCTCACAGCTGCAGTTTCCAAGCTACCGCTTCCCCAGCTCCTTCAGACTAGCCAGCAGCAATTAGCAAACAGCTGCTGATCTCATTATAGGAGCTGCTGGTGAAAACATTAAAGGGTTAATAGAGGAGCCATGTTGGGACGACTTCCTGGAGGCGGAACTTCAGAGAGCAGGAGCTTCTTAAAGAGACAGAGGCCCAATTTCAAACTGCTATATTGTGTAGTCACATTTCTTTTAAGTCACATTTGACACATATAGCATGACACATGATTGTGTCATAAAATTGCACTATGTTTTTGGAAACTACGTGGTACTGTCCCTTTAAAGACACATTTAGTCCATCAGGATCAGGTCTTTTCAGGTTCTTTGTGAATGAAACATGATTCTATTATCCTGAAAACTCCTGTTTTCATCCCTGTGGAAGGAGAAGAGTGTAAAACCTTCACCTGGTGGATGTTTCAGTTGTTGTCTGTATCTGAATCGTTGCTCTGGATTCGTCCATCAGGACCAAAGAGGGCGGAGCCGTGAAGCTGTGGGACCAGGAGATGAAGCGCTGCCGGGCCTTCCAGCTGGAGACGGGTCAGCAGGTGGAGTGCGTCCGATCCGTCTGCAGAGGAAAGGTCCGACTCACGTTCCCCTCCATCCTCCATCCTCTTCCTCCTGCTGCTTCCTCACCAGCTCCTCTTCCTCAGGGGAAGATCCTGGTGGGAACGAAGGACGGGGAGATCCTGGAGGTCGGGGAGAAGAACGCGGCGTCCAACCTGCTGCTGGACAGCCACGGCCGCGGAGGCATCTGGGGTCTGGCTGCCCACCCGGTCAAAGAGCTCTGCGTCACCGCCAGCGACGACGCCACCATCAGGCTGTGGGACCTGAGCGACAAGGTGACGCACCGCCATGATGAAGCCTTACATCCGGTCTGCATCCCTGAGCTTATCGGAGCTTATGAAGTCGATTTATGCCTCTAAAATACAGTTTATAAAACATGGATCATTCTGTAGCTCCATAACGAAACGACAGTCCAGCATGTGGCTGACGTCCAGATCTGTTGTCAGAAACTCCTGAACAAGGTGTGTGTCGGCCACGCCGCTCGCTGCGTGAGCTTCAGCTCCGACGGAGAGATGCTGGCCGTCGGGATGAAGAACGGAGAGTTCCTCCTCCTCCTCGCCAACTCCCTGAAGATCTGGACCAAGAAACGGGACCGCAGCGCCGGCCTGCAGGACATCCGGTACGAGGTCCGGTCAGAACCAGTCAGGACCAGTTAGAACCAGTCAGAACCAGTCAGGACCAGTCAGGACCAGTCAGGACCAGTCAGGACCAGTCAGG
>NW_006800361.1:496453-497178 GCF_000485575.1 Poecilia formosa
ACCAGTTAGAACCAGTCAGGTCCAGTCAGGACCAGTCAGGACCAGTCAGGTCCAGTCAGGACCAGTCAGGTCCAGTCAGGTCCAGTCAGGTCAGTCAGTCCAGTCAGGTCCAGTCAGGTCAGTCAGTCAGTCCAGTCAGAACCAGTTAGGTCCAGTCAGAACCAGTCAGAACCAGTCAGGATCAGTCAGAACCAGTCAGAACCAGTCAGGTCCAGTCAGGTCAGTCAGTCAGTCCAGTCAGAACCAGTTAGGTCCAGTCAGAACCAGTCAGGTACAGTCAGAACCAGTCAGAACCAGTCAGGATCAGTCAGAACCAGTCAGAACCAGTCAGGTCCAGTCAGGTCCAGTCGGGTCTGACTGAGTTTTAATGATTCAGGTGAAGCTAAACGCCTCGGAGCCCAAATGTTTCCTGGTTCTTGAAGTCCGGGAGAAGAACCTGGTTCTGGTTCTGTTCTGACTTCAGGCCTGTGTTCTGGTTCCAGCTTCAGCCCGGACCGCCGCCTGCTGGCCGTCGGGTCGGTGGAGAACACGGTGGACGTTTACGACATGAGTGGTGGACCGGTTCTGCCCCGGCTGGTATACTGCAGCGACATTCCTGCTTTCATCCTGCAGCTGGACTTCTCAGCGGACAGCGGCTACATCCAGGTACCAGCAGAACCCTGCAGACGGGTCGGGTTTGACATCCAGGTACCAGCAGAACCCTGCAGACGGGTCAGGTTTTACAT
>NW_006800361.1:498185-499543 GCF_000485575.1 Poecilia formosa
CGGTCCAGTGGTTCTGGTCTCTGGACCCGGTCCAGTGGTTCTGGTCTCTGGACCCGGTCCAGCGGTTCTGCTCGTCCCGGTCCGTCCTGACGCTCTGCGGTGCCTTCAGGTGTCCACCGGAGCGTACCGCCGGCTGGTGTTTGAGGTTCCTTCAGGGAAGCTGCTGAGTGACCAGAGCGCCGTGGACAGAATCACCTGGGCGACGTGGACCAGGTAACCTTTGACCCGACCCGAACCGCCGGTAGCTGCCGCCGCTCTGAGCTGCGTCTCTCCAACAGCATTCTGGGAGATGAAGTTCTGGGGATCTGGCCTCGAAGCGCAGACAGAGCCGATGTGATCTGTGCGTGCGTTTCCCACGCCGGCCTGAACGTGGTCAGCGGAGACGACCTGGGATTGGTCCGACTGTTCGACTTCCCCTGCAGCGACAAGTTTGTGAGTTTCTGTTCATCATCATCATCATCATCATCATCATCATCAGGTTTCCCGTTAAAAGATTTTTAAAACTCACTGGAAACTTTCTGATTAAATCAAGTAAAACATTTCCAGATGTTTATATCGACGTTTTCACACCAAAAATATGAAGAAAGTAGATCTGATATGAATATCTATAGATAACTGCCCAGGTCAAAGGTCATTTGCATCAAAGTTACCCAGGTACTGTCTGTTAGTTCCTGCCTGATAAAGTTTAAAATAATGAGGAGTTCAGAATAAACACAGAAAACTTCTCTTCAGTTTCCAAGAATTCAACCTTACAGTTAAATATTTTCTAGACTTATTTAGTAAAGTTCGACTGAACTGCTGAGGAAATGGATTCATTCTTTAAATCAGCCTGAACATCAGACTCGGCTCCATACAGCAGTAATGATGTAAATAATAGTGGAGGAACATGGTTAGCATGACAGACGTTCAGCTGGTTTGGTCCTGAATGCGATACATGGAGTTATAATTGATCCCAAACAGAAACATTATCAATGCAGGTCGTTATGAATGAAACATCTCAAGGATTTTTACACTCAAACTTATTTCCATCCTTTCATGCTGACAGATTCCAAGTAAAGAAATACATTTCTATAAAACTTGTAAATGTTTCTCTCTGTCTTCTTGATTTTGGCCCGGTTCTGGTTCTGTTCTGACTTCAGGCCAAACACAAGCGTTTCCTCGGACACTCGCCTCACGTCACCAACATCCGGTTCTCCCACGACGACCAGCATGTGGTCAGCACCGGAGGAGACGACTGCAGGTAAGACCACGGACCAGACCCGACCGGTACCGACCAGAACCGACCAGAACCGACCAGAACCGACCGGTACCGACCAGAACCGACCAGACCCGACCAGAACCGACTGGTACCGACCAGA
>NW_006800361.1:499822-508037 GCF_000485575.1 Poecilia formosa
ACCACCGACCAGAACCGACCAGAATCACCGACTAGAACCAACCAGAACCACCGACTAGAACCAACCAGAACCACCGACTAGAACCAACCAGAACCAACCAGAACCACCGACCAGAACCGACCAGAACCAACCAGAACCAACCAGAACCACCGACCAGAACCACCGACCAGAACCGACCAGAACCGACCAGAACCAACCAGAACCACCGATTAGAACCAACCAGAACCACCGACTAGAACCAACCAGAACCAACCAGAACCACCGACCAGAACCGACCAGAACCAACCAGAACCACCGACCAGAACCAACCAGAACCGACCAGAACCAACCAGAACCAACCAGAACCAACCAGAACCGACCGGTACCACTGACTAGAACCAACCAGAACCAACCAGAACCAACCAGAACCAACCAGAACCACCGACCAGAACCGACCAGAATCACCGACTAGAACCNACCACCGACCAGAACCGACCAGAATCACCGACTAGAACCAACCAGAACCACCGACTAGAACCAACCAGAACCACCGACTAGAACCAACCAGAACCGACCAGAACCAACCAGAACCGACCAGAACTGACCGGTACCACTGACCAGAACCGACCAGAACCACCGACTAGAACCAACCAGAACCGACCAGAACCAACCAGAACCACCGACTAGAACCAACCAGAACCGACCAGAACCACCGGCCAGAACCAACCAGAACTGACCAGAACCACCGACTAGAACCAACCAGAACCAACCAGAACCGACCAGAACCGACCAGAACCACTGACCAGAACCAACCAGAACCGACCAGAACCAACCAGAACCACTGACCAGAACCGACCAGAACCGACCAGAACCACTGACCAGAACCAACCAGAACCGACCAGAACCAACCAGAACCACTGACCAGAACCGACCAGAACCAACCAGAACCACCGACCAGAACCAACCAGAACCACTGACCAGAGCTGACCAGAACCGACCAGAACCAACCAGAACTTCTTTTGGGCTGATCCGTTTAATGAGTGTTTCTGATGTAGAGGAATCAGAATAAAGTCTCTCATGTCTTTGGGTCGAACCTCCTCAGCATCTCCATGGAAACCGTCCTCAGTTTGTTTGTTTCCAGCTGAAGGTTGTTTAGAAATAATTCACTTTATTTATTTACACTATTTCACATCAACTGTCATCTAAAGTTATTTTAATGAACATCAACCACCTGAAGGAGATCCTGCAGTTTCTGCTCTTCTGTTTTAATCATGTTTTTGTTCATACGATTCATTTAAACAGAAAATTAGTTTCTCTGTTTATGGTTATTATTTACAGACTAACAGAAAATCTCAGTCCGTCACAAAATGGGTCAAAAGTTTTATTTGAAATAAAATGTATTTAGAAAATACAATCCAGATTTTCCCATCAGACAAAACAAACAGAATAAAGTAAGAGGTCGGATGTTTTCTCTGAAATAGAAACCTGCTCTCAGCTTCTGAATTTTTTAAACATATTTTATTAGGTTTTATTTTAACTTGTTCCCACCAGCCACTCACTTCCACAGATTCTGTTTCTCTGATTTTTTCAGTGTGTTTGTGTGGAAATGTCTGTAAACGTCGGGATCCAGAGCGCCTCAACAGAACCACAGAGGATCCAGAGCGCCTCAACAGAACCACAGAGGATCCAGAGCAGCTCAGCGTTTCTCTCCACAATCAGCCTGACAGACGCTGGACAGACGCTGGACAGAAGCTGGACAGAGGCTGGACAGACGCTGGACAGAGGCTGGACAGAGGCTGGACAGAGGCTGGACAGACGCTGGACAGAGGCTGGACAGACGCTGGACAGGCGCTGGACAGACGCTGGACAGACGCTGGACAGAGGCTGCTGATGTTCACAGATGTTCAGGTCCCTCCACCTGGGATCAGACCGGACGCTGCAGCGCCTCCTATAGTTATGAGGAGGAAACTCATAGCTTCACTCTGTGGATCAGTTTCCTCTGTTTATTCATCAAACACCTCAAAATGAACCTGCAGGCCTCCGTAGTGATCCAGATCTCAGAACTCCAGTCTGGGAACATTACCACACTGAACTGGGATCCAGTTACAACCAAGAAAACCAGTTTGATCCTGATCCTTGTACTCAGTCACCAGGCTAACTAGTGTTAGCAACACAAGCTAATAACTAAGGAGTTTCCCTGCATTTTATGCCAAACCTGACAGAACATGTTCACCAACATGTTATGAACTATAATGACTCTGAATGAATGAATGAGGCGTAAAGCATCAGAGGTTTCAATGATCAGCTCAGTGCTGCAACTTTCAGCATCATTACTTCATGCAGCGGCCATGTTGGATTGGAGTTTTGGGTTGGAAACTTGGATCTGCTTCTGGTGCGAAAGGAAACCGGAATAACGAGGCAAAGATTTAAATTAAGCTTCCATGAAATCACTGAACATTTTAGATTTTTAGAGTGAAGCAGGAAGCTGTAACAAAACTAAAATAAAAACTGTCTATAGATCAATTTAAAAAAGATGTAAATTTTATAAGACAACCATGGAGGCTTTTACAGAAACAGTTTTGTTTCACCTGGAAGCTGCAGAACCAGAACCGAAGCATCAACACCAACATCTGGACTAAGAATCAAATGATGATGATGATGATGATGATGATGACCTGAGGCTGAAATGACCTTAAACTTCTGCCTGAGAAAAGCAGCTGATAATCCGTCTCGTTGTCAAAGAGCCTCGGCTGCATCTGGACTTGGTCTGCCTGAAGTGCCTTTCTGGATCTTTCTGTTTGTCTCATTTATCCTGGACCAGGATCAGATTTCAGATGTTTGAAATCCATCCTTGGACTTTCTGTTCTGTCTGGTGCTACTCTCTGAATGTTCATCCTGACTGGATAGAAAAAATGTTTCTGCTTTTAGTTTTAAATAGCAGTGCATCGATTGCAGTTTTCTGGCAGAAGAGAGCAAAACAGGACAGTGGTTGATTCTTAGACCTTCGACAAGCTAGATAAGATCGGCTGATCACTGATCTCCCAAAAATTAAGGAAATCAGCACCGATAAATCGATGCGCCCTTAGTTTGAATCCCAGCCAAAGCAGGGAGTTCAGACCCAGAGAGAAGAAGAATAACTGGAATATTTCATGTTTTTACGCCTGTGTGGATGAAGCCCAGCTCACTCCACATGGTTTTAGAATTGCCGGCCCATTTTCAAAGCCTGAGAGACGCTGCCCAACAAAACCTGTAGGTATAACGAGTTGAATCGGGTTCAGTCATGTGGTGTTCAATCACACGGCAAGAGCAACACACCACACCGACAGAAAACCTATAAAAACCCATTATGTCACACGTGAATTTCAAGTAAACAAACATGGCTGACAACCTAGAAGCAATAGTGATAGTTTGTGAGCTTATTTTAAGCAATAAAAGACGTAACAAAAAGAAGAAACATTGGATAAAAGAGTGGAGGTCAGTTATTCTGTTTTTTTGTCTTTTCCATTTGTGTGTGTAACGGTGGCAAACAATAAAGCGAGATGTTGTGACTGAGTCCGCAACATTTTAATCTATTGTTACAAAGTAACTCCGTTAGCAGCTCCACTGCACAGCCATTATAAAAAGAAACATCCGCTCCACCACCGTCGTCTCCTAGCAGCGGCGGACTGATGCTGACCCTCCGTGTCAAACTGTGACACGGCCACTAAAATAACACACACAACACAAAACAGTATTAATTTACCTCCACTATTCTGTCAACATGGCCTGTGTGCCACATGTGCTTAGATTGTTCTCCATTTCATCGTTTCTTTAAGCTTCAAAGGTTAATTATTATTTACAATTACATTGAGAACAAGAGGCACAAAATAATGACTACAAGTCCAGTTAATTAAAACCAGGCATTAATCAATGTTTTACTACAATCTACCTGTGATGCATGTGGCTAGAGCCAGCGCCCTGTGGAGTGAAAATATGGAGTGAAAATGGTCTCAAAATCACTCCATATTTTCACTCCATATTTTCACTCCATACTGCTGCCAAACAAAGTTCCTCAAAGAAAGACTGGAAGGAATCTGCAGATTTTTCCCTCTGCAGTGAAACAGATTTCAGGGGTCAAAGTTCACCTGGAGAGCAGCAGCCACAGGTCTGTCAGACAGCGCTACAGTCAAGGTAAAAAGTAAGTACACCCTCTGTACTTCCTGTAACATGAACTGTGGGATGTTCCAGATGTTCCTGAACCAGAAGCTGCTCTGAAATCAGTTTCAGTGAAAATGTTTGTGTTGCTCTAAACTCTGAAAATATGAAACTCCTGAGTTTGTTTTAAACTCCAAACCTTTATCGTTCTGCTGAGACGTTTTCCTGACAATAAATGAGGCTGATGGAAGGAAAGAACATCGGAGTCGCTGGTTTGATTTCCTTCCTTTCCTTAGTAATATTCTACATTACAACAATAATCTGTGGTTTCAGCAGCAGCATTCGTGGTGATTTAAAGCACAACAGATTAATTTTGATCATTGCAGCTGCTGACCTTTGACCTGCTGTGAAAGCAGAAAGGATGGATTTAGTTTTTCTCTCACTGCTTCATCATTTTGGTTCTGGTTCTGTTCAGTACATAATGCCTCAGTGTAATCTGGGCTCATTTTCAGAGCTGCTGAGGAACAGATGGTTTTTATTCATGTCCTGATCAATGAAACCTCAGAACCGGTTCTGATCACTTGTTAGAAAAAAAAGGAAAGAAAGATTTGAATAATTCAAAACTAGGGGTGCACCGACTTATGAGTTGTTCTTTTTTCTCTCCGGTGAGAGGTTTGACTGACACACCGGCCCACTAAGTTAAGTCTACATGTTTATAATTAACAATACTTACCCCACTGTTGCCAACTCAACAGCTTTCTTGCTAAACTGAGCAACATTTCAGACAAAAAAAAAAATGATATCAGCCAAAATTGGAATTAGCAGGTTAAGCTTTATAAAAGATCGGTAATAGGCGATCGGCCAGAAAACTGCAATCAGTGCACCTCTATTTAATCCTTGTGTTGTCTTGCGGGTCAAAAGTGACCCACTAGCATGTTTAGCTGTAGAAAAAACACCTTAAGCCATCTTTTTCCAACTTGAAATTTTATGACTTTTCCTAAATTGACCCCATCATTTAAAAAGTGATACTTTGTTTTTGCTAATGTTTCCATTTGGGCTGGACACCACTAGGTTACAAGGATTGTTTTATGGGTCATTTCTGACCCGTGAATTATAAAACCATTTAAACACCAGAAAAAAGTTCAAAGGTCACCCAGAAACCTTCTCTAGTACATACCCACACACCCGCACATACATCAAATAAACTGGATTGATGTATGAATAGAACTTGTTTTTGACCTGCACCTGCAGCTAACCCCTCCCAAACACCACAAAAACAATCTGACATAATAAAAACAAATTCAGTATAAAGGATGTAAAGGTGCCCTAAATCAAATTACCTCTAGTTGATTCCTTGTAGAAGCCGTGAGTAGATGTTTCACTGTCCAACAGGTCGTAGGTTGTATGTTCACATATACTGTCCTACACAAGATGTTGAACATCTTGTATAATTTTGTAGGATCCTAAACATAAGATTTTGAACATCTTAAACATTTCATGTTGAAGGAATTAACAGGATAGTTAATTCAGAAGTAATTCACATTTATATAATTACAATATTAAACCTTTTCTGTGTAAAAGAAAACTTATGACTGTTGGTTTGTTAAAAGAAAAGTGCAATACGTCGTTTTGTGTTGAGTAACAAAAAAATGCATGATAAAAATGAATTAAATTGAGTTGAATTGATAAATAACAGATTGTTTCATCATGCAAAATAGATTTTGGATTTCAAATTCAAGTAAACTGCTTTATTTGGGGGCTTTTGTTAGGGCGGTTCATTTTTGACCTGTAGGACAGAATGTTAAGATCATACGAGGGTTAAAACGCTTCATGTTGGTTTAATAATCAGATATCAGCAGGTTATAGTTTCACCACCAGAGGGAGACAAATCTAACTAATTAACAGTCCAATTGGTTCCCATTTAAATCAGGTTCTGGTTCCATCAGAGCTGAACAGAACCTGGATCAGCAGAATAACAGCAGCAGAGTGTTTGTGTTCACACTGGGAGTCACTAGAAGGATTCATGTGTTCACACTGGGAGTCACTAGGAGGATTCATGTGTTCACACTGGGAGTCACTAGAAGGATTCATGTGTTCACACTGGGAGTCACTAGAAGGATTCATGTGTTCACACTGGGAGTCACTAGAAGGATTCATGTGTTCACACATCAGCAGCTGAACTGGTTCCCTCCCAGTCTGACCAGTTACTGCAGCAGGAAGCAACCAGCAGCTCTGCTCTCTGGGCTCTTTTCTCCTCAAGATCCATCATGAAACATTTTCATCAGAACTTTTCTCCTTCCTCATGAAGACTCTGACGTTCCCAATATTCACACACCCTGGTTCGTTCTGCCCTTGTGTCCTTTAAATGCGCGTTCATGTTGAAGGTTAAAGGTCGCAATGTGTCCCAAATTCTTCACATACACCCTTTGCCCCGCCCAGGCAGACTTTGGCGAAGTGTGTTACCAACAATCCATTGCTGCGTGTAACATTTTCAGTTAAAAGGCGGATTTGTTTTCTGTTTTTTTCCTTCTTTATAGAAAATTCAAAGAAAACAGCATGACAAAGCACATTAGTGATAAAAGACGTTTGGCATGATAAACTGAGCAGAAAAAAAAGAAATAAAAAGATTAGTCATAAATTAACTGAGGAAAGAAAAACAAAATGTCACAAATGCAAGGCAAGTTTCAAATATTAAATTAAGATATTAACATATTGGCATACAGATTGGGCTTTTGTGATTTTATTTAAGCACTCTTAAATAAAATTATTTCACTTTAAAAATGGAGGGGATTTATAGAAAGCAGTATTTGTGGATAAAAACTTAACCAGAAGATTAAATATATCATAATTTAATACTTCATTCCCTGCCACAGGGGGGCCCAAAGTCGGTCCTCGAGGGCCGGCATCCTGCATGTTTTATTCTCTTCCTGGCGGTAGAAACAACCTCCTCAGCATGTCACTGTTCTTCTTAGGGCTCTAATGATCCATCATTGGATCCAGATGCGTTAAACCAGGGAGAGAACTAAAACATGCAGGATGCCAGAACCTCGAGGACTGACTTTGGGCATCCCTGACCTGCCAGAAGACCAAATTTAGTTATATTAAAACTTAAAGAAGGGGGATGTTGTGGTGGCACAGGGGCAGAGAACAAACCACATATTGAGGCACTGGTCCTCGTGCCAGTGGTTGCAGGCTCAATTCTGGCCTGGCAACATTTGCCACATGCCTTCCCCCTGTCTCCTGTCAAACTACCTTCAAATAAAGGCCACTAGAGCCAAAAAAAACTTAAAGATGGAAAGCTTTCTTGTGTAATACCCACTTTTGAAAATCTTTCTAAAACATTCATGAAGTTGCAACTGAAAGTGTATTGTCACAAAACACACAGGAATTGATATTTATTTTTAATTTCTTTTGCAGAAAGTCATTATAGGGAAGCCTTTATATATAATTATGAAATTAATATCTTTAGTTTTTTTGTGGGAGTGGAATAGAAAGATATTTGGTTCTTATTTTCATCATGATTTTTAAACAAATATTTTCTTCTCAGGATAGAGGGAAATAAAACTGATGTCAAAGCTCCTGGTGAATTTCTTGTAACACTTTTGGCCTATAAAGTCACAATATTCATAGTGTCTTTTAAAAAGGACATTTTAGTTCTACTAGTCTTTTTATTTTTCACAATGTAGCATCAGTCCCTATTTTGTATTTTTTATATCTTTGTATTAGCTCAACAAAACAGATGGATTTATGAGGAAAACATCATGTCTCTATTAGTCAAATGGCAGACTGATAAATTAAGTATTAATACATTTTAATATGGAGTGAAAATAGTCTCAAAATATCTGTGCGTGTGTAAAAAGATTTGTGTGTGTGTAAAATGTTTTGTGCGTGCGTAACAGGATTTGTGCGTGTGTAAAAAGATTTGTGTGTAAAAATATCTGTGCGTGTGTAGTACTGGATTTGTAAACCTTAAAAATAAAATAAACCTTCTCCTACGCCCATACATGTTGAAAAAGTACACACAAATCACCTGGTACGCACACACAAAACTGCATTTACACACAGATCCGGTTATGAGTGCACAACTATTTTTGAGACTCAT
>NW_006800361.1:509964-519051 GCF_000485575.1 Poecilia formosa
CTGGAGAAAATTATTCTGGAACAACTAATACTGCATTTAGAAAGTAATAATCTTCTGCATCCACTTCAGTTTGGTTTCAGACGGCAGCATTGCACAGAGACCGCTGTAGGTTTGCTGCTTGAAAAGGTTAAACAATCACTTGACAAGGGACAAATTACTGGTGCAGTTTTTCTTGATTTGAAAAAGGCCTTTGATACGGTGAATCACAATTTACTGATCTCAAGGCTTTCATCATTTAATTTCTCAGAACGGTCATTGTCTTGGTTTAAATCATATTTGGAAGATCGTGGACAATGTGTTGTCATTAATAACAGTAAATCTGTCTTCTGTAAAATTGTAACAGGGATTCCACAAGGAACCATCTTAGGTTCGGTCCTGTTTAGTTTGTATGTTAACAGTCTTCCTGAAATCTGTCCTGAAGTCAATCTGCAAATGTTTGCTGATGACACCGTTGTTTACACATCGGACCAAACGGTATTGTTGTCAGTGAAAAACTTCACAACAGTCTGCAGAGATTATCAACATGGCTAAAGGATTCTTGCTTAACTCTCAATACAACGAAAACAAAGTGAATTTGATTTTCAATTAAGAAAACATCATTACAGTCCTTGAATATTCAGATCAATGGGACCCTATTGAACAATATCACAAGAGAAATATTTAGGAATAATTCTGGATGTTCAGTTAAATTTTAGGAGCCATGTTGGTAAAATCTGCAAAACTGTTAGATCGAATATAAATTGTTTTAAAATTATTAGACATTGTTTGACACTTCACTGTGCAGAGATATTTTTAAATTCACTGATCCTCACATTTTACCTGCGGAGCTCCTGTCTGGGCTCAGACTAGTCAAACTCAAACCACTAGCAAGTCTGTATAATCGAGCCTTAAAGGTTTTATATCAAAAGCGATTAGATTCCACCACTGTCACATTTTGGTTAAATTTGGCATTTTGGATTTTACAAATTTTCTAAATTATAATGTTTTAAAATTGATTTTTAAGTGTTTAAATGGACTTGCACCAACACTATTAAGCGACTGTATACAGAGACTGCAGGGCAACAGGAGATCTACCAGAGCAGCTTTGGATGGAAATTGTAAGGTTCCCTTTGGAAGAACCACCTTTGCTCAAAGTCTGTCTGTGAGAGGATCTACAACTTGGAACTCACTTCCTGTTTATTTAAAGTCTGTAACCAGTTTCAGAACGTTCAAAAACCAAACAAAACTCTGGTTATGTCAAAAACAGACCTGTACCCATTTTTGATGTTTTACATTTCGCTGTTTGTATATATTATGTTGTGCTATTTTAACTGATTATCATTTCAATTTTTAGAGTTACTTTTTAAAAGCCCATCTAGGGACAAGTGCTGTGAATTAGCTGTTGCTATTGCACCATGATGCAAACATGGGAAGATGTTTTATTCAGTTTGTCCATGTCAATGTGTGTCTGTCCCTATCAAATAAACTTGAAAAAAAAGAAGCGGTATTTTCGAAGCGCACTGAACGCTGCTCTGTAGAAACTTGTTTTGAAACATAATTTTCACATGTAACATTAAACACATATGCGTCAAATGGGATTTTAGTAAAATTTTGAAAACGGTTTTGTCACACGGGTAGCATTTTTCAACAGGCATTGACGCAGCCACCTACAATTTAGAAACATCTGCGGTGCGCAGAGGTTTCAGCCACTTAATTTGTCCACCAGTTAATCCATAACACCGGGCCAAAGAGGAGACGTCATCAGTTACACAACTTTTACTTCCAGTTTGACCTCGCGTTGTTTAAGTGAGGCTCCAGTCCGGTTCTATCGTGGTTCTGGTGGATCTCAGTCTGTTCAGATTATCTTCAACTCTTTGGACCGTTTGAATAAACTGCAAGTTTGTTTTGTTTCCTACTTGAACTTTGTCTTCAGGAACTTTCCTGCTTGTTTCTCTCTGANAGTTATACTAAATAAATGTCTTATGTTAATAATCAGTGGTGGACTTTTTTAACCTTCACAATTTTACTTTAACAATGAATTAAAAATTCTAGTGCTGCACATTTAGCTGCTGTATAGGATCAGACTTTCCATCTGCCAGGGATCTGCAGCCTGGATCTCTGGAGACACAAGTGGCTCTTTGGCTCACTTAATATATCAAATGATGAAATATTGCTCTGATTATTATTTTTTTGTTTCAAAAAACACTGGCTACCTTGGTCCTCGTGGTGAATTTGTTATAGAACCAGCCTCCAAACCTAACTCCTCTTTTGTATTCATTATTCTGGTAATACTCTTTACAGTACCAGAATGTTCACATAACTTTTATACTTTGGCTGTCTGAGGACACATTTTGAATATTAAATCATGTGATATGATCAGTTACTCAGTACTTGAGTAGTTTACCAAATACTTTTTACACCTGCTTAAAAAGGGGTTTTTAAGGTATGCTACTCTGATTGGAGTACAATTTTGGGGTACTCTAACCAACTATGCATGAATGATTGCTCTATGAATTAATTTTTATAAACAAAACCACCGCCATAAAATAATGTCTATCACTGCAGTGGACGTCTCCCACCTCATGAGAGTGGGGCGACGTGTCGTGGTGGGCGTCCCTTATTTTAATTTCTGAAAGGTGGCAACCCATAATGTGACTCGATTTTTAAAAAAGTTTATTTCCCTTCGTCAACAAACTGTTTCACGGACAAATACTGTAGATATGACTCATAATATGTTGGGCGTATGTGACAGTAATGTAGGAATGTTTATTGTTATAATTTTGGCTTGTCCATTTAGATATCACAACCAAGTACAACACTGGCTGTAAACTTTATGTGACCTTAGGTACAGCTTTTACTATGAGTAGAGAACCTTAGATCGTCTTTTTTACCAGATCATACAGGTAAGTTTGTAAAAAGATTAACAGAGCCTCTGCTGAAAATTACATACTGTTAGGTTAGGGTTTTTCTGTTTTGCTTTTTTTTTCTTTCTTCTGTTCTGTCCTGGGTTTTCTGGGTAGCTGCTATTTCCCCCTCACAGCCACCAGATGTCACCACTGGAGCCCCTGGAGAAGTGTGGTGGCCAACCTGTAGACACACCTGTGTCTAATTTACGAGAGCTGCTAAGGTGCTTCATAAGGAGCGACTAGCTGACACTCCAGTGCCTGAGTGTTTGCCTCTACTGGTAAACATTTTTTTAGTGAAAGCCTTCTACGATTGAGCTCGCTTTTGATCGCTCCTTGTGTCATCCTGAGACTCCTTGAGGTGGACAATTATTCCCATCTGGAATTTCCCTTGTGTTTCCTCATGACGCCATTGGTGTTACCAATCGGTTGCCACCCTCGCGCACTCACCTCCCTGGTCCCTTCCCGTGGATTCCCTTCGTCTCGCCATAGGCTGGTCCTGCTAGCATTTGAAGCCCCGGGAGCTAGCCATCGGGCCCCGCTCAGATGTCCGCTCGCTCTCCAACGGTAACCCATTTCTCCAGCTGCCGCCACAGATAATCCAACTCCGCCTTCAAGTAAGAACTCTCTGAAAGAATCTCTGAATTATTTCCTTGGATCTGTCCAGTATTCACACCGCTTTTCTCATCAACAGTTCGACGACCGGTTTCCCCCCCTTCCCAGATTCCAGGACTGTTCTTCCTGATCTCCACCTCCCCTTTCCCCAAAATAAATGTTTTCATATCGCTTCTCTTAGTGTGTTCTTGCATGTGGGTAAACGGACTAGAACCCATCATGACACATACAGTTTATTGAGTTCAAATGTACCGTATTTTCCGCACTATAAGGTGCACCTAAAAACCTTCAATTTCCTCAAAAGCCAACAGTGCGCCTTATATATGGACCAATATTGAGCCACAACATGTCTAGCAACTATGGTAAGCAGCCACCGACTTCATTTTCACCTGTAGAAGAAGACGCGCGCGGTGCATGCTGGGATAGTTGTCAGAACGCTGGTTTGTAATCTATTAAAGTTTGACTGACCTATCTACCTACCGACCGTCTATAATCAGGTCGTCTGCAGGTCATTTAGCACCACGTTCTCCACCAACATGCTGTGCGCGACCGCAGAAGGGTGACCATCGTCCGGCCCCGGCCCAGTCAGAAGGCTCTCCTCGCCAACCGGAGTCGGACTGTTTTGTTGACATTCACTTTAGTTCAGCTCCACCTAGTGGATGCATAACGTAACTTCAGCCTCTACTGTAGCGTCTATTCTATGCACTTTATATATGAAAAAAGTTTTAAATAGGCCATTCATTGAAGGTGCACCTTATAATCCGGTGCGCCTTATAGTGCAGAAAATACGGTAGTCACAATTTATTTTATTGTACAGAAATGACCACACTAAAAGTGAGAGTCTATGCTGGCTTTGGGAACCTTAAAGTTGAAAAATAGATAAAATTAGACTGCTTGGGGGAGGAATAATAATAAAGAAAACACAAACATAAATAAATACACCTAAGTGTTCCTCAACAAAAACACACTCACAAAAATCCTTGGTGAATACAGCAAAGAAAAGAAAAACTTTCTTTCCACTCGTCTCCTCAATCTAAATAAAACAGCATAGGTCCAGTTTAAAACAAGCCAGCGGGCTACAGTAGAAACTCCCTTTTCCTAAACAAAACCAAATAAATAAAACTTTTGATCAACAATAACTATCCAAAAAGAACAAACTTTTTGGATAAACTAAACTAAACTAAAGCAAAACAAAAAATTGAAACAAATCAAAAACTGAAACAGTAGCAGGCCAACCTACACACAAAAGAGATCAAGTTAAACGAGCACATTAAGCAGCCAGAAATGGCCTTTACCTTCCCTGAAACCAGTAAACGGGACTCCTGACGTCACTCTCTAAACTACGTTTCCTACAACAATCAGTGGAGGAATCAGAAATAAAATCTAAACCCACCTCACAATCAATGTTAAACATACCTCTGACCTGACCCCCTCAGCGATCACCTGCTTTTAAATGTAAATGCTGATTTCCTGTCTCGATAACAAACTAGCTGCCCTCTGTCACAGCATCTTCCATATATGGACAAGAGGAAGAGGGCGCAGCACCATACTTCTAGGACAAGATGCCCCGGCTACATTTATATCACTTAGATGAGATTTTATCAAGATTACTTAATATTCCCCTCAGGGGCGCCGCCAGGAATTGTGGGCCCCCTGACAAAAAATTAGTTTGGGCCCCCCTGCTGAGCTGCTGTTACAATTTTTGAGTCTATTTGATTCAAGTGCTGCGAATTAGCTGTTGCTGTTGCACCATGATGCAAACATGGGATGATGTTTTATTCAGTTTGTCTGTCAATGTGCGTCTGTCCCTATCAAATAAACTTGAAAAAAAATGCGGTATTTTCGAAGCGCACTGAACGCTGCTCTGTAGAAACTTGTTTTGAAACATAATTTTCACATGCAACATTAAACACATATGCGTCAAATGGGATTTTAGTAAAATTTTGAAAACAGTTTTGTCACACGGGTAGCATTTTTAACAGGCATTGATGCAGCCACCTACAATTTAGAAACCTCTGCGGTGCGCAGAGGTTTCAGCCACTTAATTTGTCCACCAGTTAATCCATAACACCGGGCCAAAGAGGAGACGTCATCAGTTACACAACTTNTCTGCGGTGCGCAGAGGTTTCAGCCACTTAATTTGTCCACCAGTTAATCCATAACACCGGGCCAAAGAGGAGACGTCATCAGTTACACAACTTTTACTTCCAGTTTGACCTCGCGTTGTTTAAGTGAGGCTCCAGTCCGGTTCTATCGTGGTTCTGGTGGATCTCAGTCTGTTCAGATTATCTTCAACTCTTTGGACCGTTTGAATAAACTGCAAGTTTGTTTTGTTTCCTACTTGAACTTTGTCTTCAGGAACTTTCCTGCTTGTTTCTCTCTGATTTGGAGAAAATGTTCACTTCTGATTTCAGCTCAAACTTTAATCTCTCTGATTGTTGCAGATTAAACTACATGATTATTAGATTATTGATGAACTGGAATCAAACAACATGATGAATAGCCGATGTTTCTTGTTTTCTTCTTTGAACAAACTGCGCCATATTTTTTCCCCCTGGAATCAAACTCTGGTCTCCACCATTTATGGGTGTGTCCAAAACTTCAACCCGGTCAACACTAGCCGAAGACTAGAAGTAAATTATTGAATAATTCATATTTGATAAGAGAAGTCGATTATCTACAGATTGAATACAATTTCAGTAACACGACAAATAAATAGTTTCTGATGTTCAGAGTGAATCAGTGAATGTAAATGTAGCTCTGTGTCTCCATCTAGTGGACTGATGGTAGAAGTGCAGCAGCTGATGCAGCTTCCTCTGCCTCTCTGCTGTCTGACTGCATCCAACTGACACTGACATGAAGCAGAGAAGAGCCAATCAGAGGAGGAGCAGCTGGTCTTTTTCCAGCTCTAATGATGTAAAGGATGATCAGAGCTGATGAATGATGTGTGTTTCCTCTGCAGGTGAAGCCAGAAAGTGTGTGTGAGCTGAAGTGAATTCAGCAGCATGGATCAGTGTGAGGACAGAGAGGAGGGAGTCCCTCCCTCTAAAACCACTCTGTGTGGGGAAGATGGGAGCCAGAGCAAAGGTCAGAGGTGAGGTCACCATCTCTAAGTGTCCACAGCCCTTTTCACACAGCGTTCACTACATCAGGCCCAATCAGACGTGGTGATGAAGCTGCTGCTGATTTCAGCCTCTAGAGACGGAGGCAGGAAATCCTCCAGGCAACAAATAATTTATCCCTTTAAACTGTTTGTGTTCAGAAGTTAAACTGTGTTCAGGAGGGTTATTGTTCTCATATTCTGCTGTTTACCAGCTTTTTCCACTGTTCCTTTCATCACAGCAGAAGTTAATATTAAAGTGTCACTGATGCAGTAAAATAAATTACATTGTTTAAAAAGATGAGTTACAAAAAGTCCAGTAGAACTGACCCAGGGTTCTGGTTAATTATGTTCAGTGAAACCTGAATGAAGCTCCATCAGAACCTCTTGGATCAGAGGGAACCGACTCCTGGTTCTTCTTCATGTCAGAGCTCAACACCAACATCACCAAACTGTCCTCAGTCATTTAAACCAACATGTTTGTCTCAGAATCAGATCTTTCTGCTCTTTAAGCAAGGCTGGAATTTATTCAGGAGGATCAATGATCAGGAACATGTTGGAGGATCGGA
Source organism: Poecilia formosa (assembly GCF_000485575.1). Taxonomy (NCBI): domain Eukaryota; kingdom Metazoa; phylum Chordata; class Actinopteri; order Cyprinodontiformes; family Poeciliidae; genus Poecilia; species Poecilia formosa. The sequence continues at coordinate 517,131 of NW_006800361.1, forward strand.
CCGGTTCTGTTGATGATCTGTCTGGTTCTGTTGGGTCTCACAGCTCTTTGTTTTACAGTTGGTCATAATTAACATAATTATTATATTAAAACTCAACAGAAGGTTTTTAATGAGTTTTTCTGTCAGGTTTCAACATGAAGCTAAACCAGAACCAGAACCCAGCTGTGTGTCCTTAAAGAGCGACGGGTCAATGCGTCTCATCATTGACTTTAAATCTCCTGGACCTACATCATCAGAGAGGTGAGCTGTTTCTACCTGCTGTAACTGTAAACTGAGTTCAGTGTTAATAAATGTCATGTTTCTCCTCATATAATATCTGATTTGATATAACTGCTGGTCACCAACCTTCAGTGGTCAAATAAATCAATCATGTGAAGCAGCAACAGGAACATCTGGACCTCCTTCCTTCGTTCTAGACTTTAGATCATAATCTAATTCAACAGAGGAGGAGAAAATAAAGAAGGAAAGTAAAAATGAAGGAAAGAAGCCAGTGGATGTTTGCAGAACCAAATTAAAAACTATCCTATAAGTTAAAATATCTCAGACTTATGTAAGCTTTAAACCAGCGTAGAAAAAAAGCACAATGAGAAGATCACCAGGTCAGCAAATCTTAAGCAAGAAACAATACTGTATATATAAAAAAGATGACGAAATTATTTTATTTAACAATCTTAAGCCAAATAGTTAAAAACACTCTTACTTTTTATGGGGAGTTGAACAAACTCACTGACATTCAAACTGATGTCTGGAGACCAAGACAGTTTCAGTAGTTGGATCAGCTGGATGACTCTTTGGGAAGAGCTACAAGTCGACAGGTTTCAGCTTCAGCTGTATGAAGACAAACTCAGCTGGCTGCACATCCAACTACTCTTTAAAGGCTCTCCTGGTTAAACTTCTTTATTTGAGATCTACTGGAACTCAATAAAACTGAAGTGGTCCAGAGGTTCTGCTGGTTGTTAGTGGGATCAGCAGGAACATTAAACCTTTACAATGACTTCAGTCAATCAATCAAGTTTATTTATGTAGCACATTTCAGATCAAAGTGCTTTAAATCATAAAAAACACAAAGTAATAAAAACATCATACCTTCATACATTTCAGAAACCAATAACATACATTGCATTTCATCATCAGTAAACATCATATATGCTGGTCGGTGTTCCAGTGATTATGTGTTGAAAGCGGCTGTAAATAAATGGGAGTTTAGCCTTGATTTAAAGAAACTCAGTGTTTCAGCTGTTTTGCAGTTTTCTTGAAGTTTGTTCCAGATTTGTGGTGCTTAACTGTTGTATGTTAAAGTTTATTCTCTGAGCTACAGGAAGCCAGTGGAAGGATTTTAGAACTGGGTTGATGGAACTACTTGGATCATCAGGTTCACATCCAGATATTACTTCATGGACCTTCTGATTGTCTCTGTGAGGACAGACATCATGTGAGCTTGTTTGTCTCCATCAGCATCAGATCTGCTGACTGTCTGAACAGTTTGAAATCCCAGTTCAAGTCCCACTTTTTCAAATCTACTGGGTGATTCTGGTGTTGTAGGTCTTCATCCTTTTAGTTCATCTTCCTCTTTTTAACTTCTTTGGTTTGTGTTCATGTTATTCTGTTTTTCTGTTTGAAGGATTTTTACTATGAAGCCCGTGGTTTTATCAACTATGAAAACTGCTGTATGAAGATTTCCTGCCTTCCTGATTGTTCCTGGTTCCTCCACAGAGTGGACCAGCAGAGCTCAGAGGTTCCCAGTGGTCCGTCTGCCCAGCAGCATCAAACACAGCTGGACTCCATATTTATGGTCTGTACATGAACAACAACTACTTTTCCATGGTTCTGTTCACAGTCGTCTCCATGCTGCACTTTATGACTGTCAGTCTGTCCAACATCCATCTGGTGTTTGGCTCCATGATTTCAGTCTGATGTTTCC
>NW_006800361.1:519286-520023 GCF_000485575.1 Poecilia formosa
AGGAGCTGGCTGACCGTATGCAGAGCAGTAAGAGGATTTCTACAAAGATTTAACCTGAAGGAGAAATCGCACATTTTTGACCGGCCACACCAAAAGTAGAAACAAGGTTATCCAGGGGCGATTTGAGTTATTTCCTAATTCTAAAAATTGAACTTCTTAAATTTCCAGTGATGTCTAACACTTGGAAGTCAAAACAAAATGAAAAAAGAGATGGCCATTTGAATTTTCTCTCCAATATATTTTTTTGAGAAAACTCCTTTTAAAGTTTTCCCCAAAACTGCTTTGCAACCTGGGAGTGTTCACAAAAGCTGTTCATTTACATTACTTTACATTATTCCCATCAGTATTGACTGTCAACAGATAAGCAGACAAACTCTCTCAAAAACCAGCTTTTGTCTTCTGAACCTTTCTAATGGAGTCGTCTATGAATCCAAACTTTAGTGAACTGAGGGAGAGAAACAGAGACTTTAACTTGGTGACACCACAAGCATTATTTTTATTGAAAATTATACACAATTTTCATTTTAATACACTAAGAAAGTAGACATACCTACAGTAGAACCAGCTCCACTATATGTAATTTCAAATACGATCAATTTCAGCAATCAATATGCATTCAATAAATATAGTTAAATATAAGTTACATTCATGAAAGATCTAATAAATATACACCATATAAATTAGGTGATATGTAATATAAGGCACCTTAATATTTAGGTGCCTTAATATTAAGGCAC
>NW_006800361.1:520906-522705 GCF_000485575.1 Poecilia formosa
GACCTTCATCAACTCTGGAGTCAACCTGATGGAAGAGAAACAAACATCTAAGAAGTCTTCATCATTTAAGAAAACTAAACTAAAGTCTCTCCATCATAAAGCTGTTGACCGGGCCTTACAGAGTCCAAATGGACACCTGGACTTGTTCCTCCGTTTCCTCCTGGGACTTTCACTGCAGACCAATCAGAGACTCCTACAAGGTTTGATGACACAGACAGGAAGTAGCTCACAGACCAATCAGGAAACAGTTCAATACATCAAGAAGAAGATCAGTGAGAATGAGTCTGCAGAGAAAAGCATCAATCTGTTCCACTGTCTGAATGAACTGAATGATCGTTCTCTAGTGGAGGAGATCCAACAGTCTCTGAGTTCAGGAAGTCTCTCCAGAGATAAACTGTCTCCTGCTCAGTTTTCAGCTCTGGGTTTCATTTTGGTGTCATCAGGAGAAAATCTGGATGTGTTTGACCTGAAGAAATATTCTGCGTCAGATGAGGTTCTTCTGAGGCTGCTGCCAGTGGTTAAAGCCTCCAGCAAAGCTCTGTAAGGACAGATTGTTATTGCAATCATAGTTGATGGATTGAAATCTGCTAATGATGATATAGATTTGGGTTGTTTCTGTTTATTTGTTATGAACCACCTCACAACAAAAGTCAACATGTGTGAAATCAGACAGTTCCATCGATCTTTTTAAGTATAACATTGGTGACTAAAAAGAAAGAAACATATATTTTGATAAAATGTTTAATTCCATATTTCCTCCCTGTCTCCTCAGACTGAGTGTCTGCAACCTGTCAGAGAGAAGCTGTGAAGCTCTGTCCTCAGCTCTCAGCTCCCAGTCCTCCAGTCTCAGAGAACTGGACCTGAGTAACAACAACCTGCAGGATTCAGGAGTGAAGCTTCTCTCTGCTGGACTGGAGAGTCCAAACTGCCACCTGGAGACTCTCAGGTACGATGTGACCAATTCTGGAGAAACCAGATTTCTGTTCTTAGCTTCTATCAGAGATGATTTAAATATTATTTAAAATTTAGATTTGTCCATTTTTCTCATCTTTGCTCTGATCCCTGTGAATACAAACCTTTGCTTTATTATTTATCTCAGATGAATTTCTTGACTCTGTCAGTGAGATTACAGCTATCTAAGCTGGGAATTATTGGATTTTAAAAAAAGTGGTTTTACTAACACTCACTTTTTTCAGACATGAGTAATTTAATTTTATAAAAAATATTTACAACACTGTTACAGTTAGTGATAATAAAGAGTTAATATAATTTAGCACAGCATGTTGAAACTCCATTCATCTGACCAGGAGCTAAATGGTTGAAAACAATCAGTGATGCTGATTGGCTGAGAAAGAGTTCAGTATTTGTTGTAAACCAATCAGAGGCAGACAGAAGCATTCAGAGTCATAAACACTGAAGCTCTACCTTCTGAACTGAGAAATGAATGAATCAGTTAAGGAACTGATTTCCTTCTCTTAGTTCACTCGAATGATTAACGGATCATTCATGGATGATGCCAAACCAGTAGAGAGAGCAGATTCATACTGCACTGCCAAGCAGCCTTTAGCACAATGATATGCAAGAATATTCAAAAGTTTTCAGCAAGGGCCTTGATTCTTTACTTACTGGATGTGAACCAGAAAGGAATAAAACTTTAATAAAATTGGTTTTGGTGAGCTTTATATTTTAAATAGTTACTTTTCATGGATGATGGATGATGGATGGATGGATGGATGGATGGATGGATGGTTGGCTGGTTGGTTGGTTGGTTGGTTGGTTGGTTGGTTGGTTGGTTGGTT
>NW_006800362.1:0-16104 GCF_000485575.1 Poecilia formosa
TCAACAAAATTTGTAAATATTGAGTTTGAGAATTATTTTGAGCCAAATTAGGATCAGTTTACTAATGATTTGATTAAATAAAAAAAGAACCTAAAGATGGCTTTAAAACTGAATGTGCAAATCTAACTTCAATCAACCATTTACCGCTCACTCAGGAGTTTGAAAAAAAGGGGGGTTGCAGACTAGTATTTTGAATTGTCATTACCACAATTAATAAATAAAATATTTCATATAATCTGAGCTCGAAAAATAATGTTTATCTCCCACCATACTCAGTGAAGAGGAGGTGAAAAAAAAAAAAAAAGCTCGCTGGAGAAAACCTGTAACAACAAGACGAAACTTGGCAGCATAGTGACACACATTGAGGCTCACGTTTAAATGTTTACCAGTGAGGAAACTGACTATAGTCAACAACCTCCTTGATTTCTTACTGTGACGTCGCTAGAATTTAACTGATTTATTATCCGTCAGTGTTTAACAAATACTATCAACATGCAGTACATTTGATCCATTGAGTCATACTTGATTCTCATCTCATTTGCATGACAGCCCCCACCCCTACTTACCCGTTACTAAGTAAACCTAACGATCATCCTCCCTGCATGCGTCCCATGTATGTTTTCTACTCGGAGCTAAACTTTCCCAGATTTATTAATTTAATCAACTGATGAATTCAATAAGGAATGTTTTTAATCGCACACAAATTGTATTTGATATTTTGTCCTTGACTTATTAAAATAGCATCAGTGCAAAACAGGTAATTATAACAAATGTGACGGTAAGTAAAGTCCTAAGATGTTTAATGGAGTCTTATTATATTTGGTGATATTTGAAAATTGCTTTGCATTTCTTTTCAATGTTAAGAATTACAAATTGGACAGTTTTATGTCGGGTTTTAAAGTTTTTGATTTTCCTTTCATTTTGCCACTGCATCTTTTAGCTGTCCTGACAATAGGGGTGTTTTATGTTTACAGTAAATTGTGCACAACCAAGTCCTGCGAGCAGGACATTTTCCAACTTGCTAAAGCACACAAAGCTTTTATTCCAGGCGGCCTAGACCATTTTTTTTTCTCCCATTACACAGACTGTTGTTGAAATATTTTCATTTCTCAAATGTGGTTTTCTTTCAGCGTGATCGTATAACAAGTTTCAGGAAAACTGGGACAAAGAAGGAGAAGCCTCTTATTCAGCACCCGACTGATCCCATCTCTACCCAAGCCGAACTCCCTCAGCCGCAGCCTTTCTTTGACGAGAGATCCATGAACCTCTCGGAAAAAGAAATAGTTGACCTCTTTGAGAAGATGATGGTAAGCTTTGTTTTCTTTCTTCTCCTTCGTTTAACCTAAGTTCACTCAATAATAGAATCCAATTTAGAATGCTTCATACAAACAATATGTAGAAGCTCATTTTGAAAAGATGTATTAGTGTCTTAGTATTCATGGTTCCTTGTTTTACTGCAGAGGACATTTGGTGTGTAAAACAGTTTTAATATGAACATGATTGACCTTTTTGAGTTGGCATAGCTTTTTCCGACTGCTTAGAGGCAAAAGTGAAAATATGGCCTAGAGGTCTCCCTAATGATCGATCAAGGTTAAACTGATGCTGAAAAGTATCATTGTGTGTTTCTGAAAATAGTAGATTTACATAGTCAACCCCAACCCATTTAATGTAAAATCAATATTACAGAGGATCAGAAAACTTTCAGATCTTGATTATAATCCTTGACCTTAAAGCGGCTGCCCAAACTTTTTGCCACGACGGCCAAAATTGTCTTGTTAAAAGCTCATGTAAACCACAAAAATATGTATATATTTTTTTTCAAAATAGAATTTTTTTTATTTTTTTTATTCGCTCAATAACAAAATAACCATGCAAGACTTAGGTCAGCATAACTGCCTGAGTTTTGTGATTTCTTATTATGCATGTGAGTAAAAGTTGTTGATGTTTGTGCTTTCTATTTACTATCAAACTAAGATGAATGCAGTAGCCTGGTTAATGGATGAGTAATAATTTATGTCTTACCTAACCAGCAGATGATACCACTGCAGACCCCAAATATCCAAAAACCAGCTGCCACAGAGACAGTTTCTTCCCTCAGGCTGTTAATCCAATTGACACAATGAACACCGTACAGCCAGAGCAGTTAGCTACTGTGTGTAAAACAAGATATGCATATTTGCACTATATTTTAGCATAAAAATTAGCAGTGCATATATTATTATATATACATAGTGTTGTATTATTTTTATGCTCCTCAAAGTTTGTATATATTATATTAGATGTCTATTTAAAGTCAAATTCCTTATTTATGCACATAAACTTGGCAAATTAAGCATATTCTGATAACATTTTACATATATTAAGACTTTATTTTTCTGTAAAAATGTTGGCCTAAAAAAACAAAACAAAACAAAACAAAAAATGTCAGACTACTAAATCTGCTTGCAGGTTAAATTTACCATAAAGTTTAAGAGTGCATATATTACCAAAAGGCTAAAGCTCAGATGATTGAAAAGTTCATTAAAAAATATAAATCAAAGTGTGATGCAAGTTGAGATAAATGTGGTTAAACACATGAACACAGATTAACTAACTAATTCCATTTTTCCTGTATGGTTTCCAGTTTGGGGAATTAGTCAGTGTGAGTTTCCAGGCATGCCATGATGCTATTTAGTGGGCAGGAGACATCGTCAGTGATGGAGAGAGAAGTTTTGAAAATATCCTTCACTGCATACAGATGGTTCGCCTCCACCCAGGTCTGAGCCGGCTTAATCAATTTCTGGAGTCTGTTGGTGTTGTACGCCCTCAGGCTGTTTTCCCAGTAGTCCTCGGTGTGGTAAATGGCACAGGCCAAGACAGATTCATGCAATGCTGGCAGTCCGTGTTGTTTTTTTTGTTTTTTTCCAACCCCTTCACCCAAACATCAAAAGGCAGGAGATTCCTCAGGAGGCGGGACAGAACAGTAACTCTGTTCTGTTTTTCAGAAAGCTGTATTGTATTTTCCATTCTTTTTTGCTGTCCAAAACAGAGATTGATGCATGTGTCATCAAGGAGTTAAATGACTATTAATTTGTGACTTGTGGAAGTCTGGAGCTGACCCCACAACTTTGCCCCGGATTGAGTGGAAGATAGTGGATGGATTGATGTTAAATCGGGCAAGACAGTCACATGGTCTGAAATGATCTTTTTCCCCTTAGAAACTCTTTTCTGAACATTTTTCCCTAAATAGTGAAGTCAAGCCCTTGCTTTCCTCTGTTTTTGAGAGCCTCTGACAAGTGTCTTTGTATTTTTACACATTCCTCAGAACACTGAAATGACTTTCCCCTTCTCTGCCGTCTTGTATCATTTTCATTCATTTAAAGCAAATTGTCCATAGTTATTTATTAGAAATTATTGTTGTTATATGTAAGAGATCGACAATTAATCAGTAACTGAACTCTGATCCAGAAATGCACAGTATTGTGGGGGATGTTTTCAGATTAAAGCCTTTAGCCACTCAACCCCTCACAGCCAGCTAAGCAAGGTGGGTGGCATCAACTAACCCACACTTTGGTTACCTAGCAACTCACTCACTCTAAGGTTACCACCAACAATCTGGTGAGTAACTTGATCAGTAGCAGGTTAAGGTTTTGCCAGTGTGTCACATAACTGTTTAAAAATAAACAACGTGGAGTGAACCTTGTGGATAAAACAGGAAAAGTCAAGCCTCCAGTTTGGCAATGACTCAGATATTTAAAACAACAACAACAACAAAAAAACAAGTCAATAATTATTGATGCCGTCTGTGAAACACTAATTTCAAAAGTTCATGTAATATTTGTGGCTCTAAAGTTTTATTTAGCTAGACCGGGGTCAAGAAATGTCTGGTTTAGGCTTTTATTTCTCACCACAGAAGTATTTTGCAGTATAATACCTTAAAGCTACCACAAAACTCATAGAACATATGCTACATTTATCTGAATTGGTTATGTGGAGCCTTTATACTTTTATACTTCTGGCTGGGGCCCCTTGATGAGACCCGTTTTCTCGTTATTCAAAATTACTTTTAAAAATTCATCACATAAAACATGTGCACCTAAGCAGTGTCTACATTTACACCAAACCAACCTGACGCTGCTTAACAACACCTAACCTCTGAATGCTTCCAGGAACCTGAATAACACTTCATAAAAATGGATTTCTTTTTTTCTTTTTAGTACAGCTACAAATTGCAATCATTTTGACAACTTGTTGTCAAAAGGCAAAGACTTTCTGTTTCTCTTTCGGCGTCGCAACGTCCTTGGTCCAAAAAAAATGAAATGACACCAGTGACTCCTTTTACAGCTTGTACACTTTCTTTAATACAAAGTACAATTGGACTGAGTCATGTTTTAACCTTTGACCATCACGTAATCAGTTGCTTCTCTTCCCACAATGCATGGTTGTCCTTCACGGGGTAGACTTTTGCTTGACAGTTTCTGGAAGTACAGAAAGTCCAGTTTCTGTACTTCCACCTTGAACTGTAATCCTTTTATAAACAGTTTGTTATACTTTGTTGGGTTGTTTTAAACCCAAACCACTTCAGCGCTTTTAAAGTAGTTTTTTTTTTCTTTTAGTTATTAAATCATGAATGGAAGCAAACATGCTTTTGTAACGTCCAGATGTATTTTTAATGTATTGAAGACAATTCTAGGGTTGCTACTGATGCACATTTCAAAATAGTCATACCAGTGTTTTGTTGGGTGTTTAATGATGCATCACTGACATGCTCTTTATCTGATTGTAATACAATCACCTGCTCACTTCTACATTTGATCCAGTTGTTCTGTCTGTCTGTGCCCAGCATAAAAAGAGGATCTTCTGTGCTTTTATGTATCATGAAGCTATCCATTCACTTGTCTGCCATTGTGCAGCCCCTACAATGCTGCCTCCAGAGTGTGTCATTCAGGCTGCCATCCACATTCTCTTCTTTCTTCATAGCTGTAGAAGCCTGAGTGTTGCTACTGTCAGCTCTTGTCCTCAGGCTTTCACCATCGTCTCTTTTGTGCTTCCTCGTCTCAGTGCTTGAACTCCAACCAGTAATGTCCCCAAAATTGAGTCAGGTTTTATCGTTTGGGTTGTCTGACATGCATTGCCTTGCTAAAGTGTTACAACCCCTTGAACTTTTTCACATTTTGTTGAGTTGCAGAAACAAACTTCAGTGTATTTTATTGGAAGTATTTTTTTTTATGTGATAGGCAAACCAGAAATGGGACCTCAGGAAAATGATGCATAGTTTTTCCACTTTTGTGACAAATAGAAAATAATCAAAATGGATGGCATGCATTAACTTTGATGCCCCTAAATTCGATGCTCTCCTTCCTTATTGATTGAGTTTGAGTTACAGTGAACCAGTATATTTGTGTTTAACTTGAATCCAAATTATTTGCCATTTTTTTTGTAGAGCATATTTAAATTATTTGACAGAAAATTAAGCTTAGGATTTCTACATGACACGTTATTGGCTGGTGTTTGCAAAGTAGTCGGTCCAGATGTGCCATTTATTTTTCTTTCTGCTGATTGGCTATACTTTTGAGAAAGGAGATGAAGTCTGTAGATGCTAGCTTCTGCAGTAGAGCAAAAAACCCACACTGTACATATTAATTCACATTTAGGTACATTTGATGTTTGAGTTATTACGATAGGCACTTGTAAGGTGTAAGATTGAGTTTTTGTAACTATTTCTTAATAAACTGAAGTTGGTTTCAATCAGAGAAAGAACTGGAACAATTCCACCTCATTTTTCTTAAAATACCTCTTGAAAGGCGCTCACATTCATGTGTGAATATCCAGAGGAGCTTTGGAACACAGTCAACAAGTTATGATATGCAGCCTAAGACAACTGCAGAGCTTTACGAACTCAGTTGCATATTTGCATGAGCACTGCAGTAAAACAACTCTCCAAAGACTGCAAGCGATTGCTAATCTCATTCTGCATTGAGAGTTTCAAATAGACTGCGTGCAGGGCCCATATTTTCTTACAGCAGTAATGTCTCACAGCACCAAATGCAATCATTTGACACCGTCATGTTTGTGTTACCATTGTTCTTGGGAACAAAAGGAGCTTTGGCACAAGGATTTGGATTTAACATGACTTTTTTTTTTGTTTGTTTGTTTTTATGCCATTTGTTGACAGATTTAGTATAAGTCATTTTAAATCTGGTTTTCATTTGGGCAGATTTAAAATGCTAAATATCAGACTTACTTCTCCCTCGTCCCTGGGGTCAGATGTCACTTTTGTGCATTTCTGGCCTTGTGTGCTGCAGGACTGAAATGTGAAAAGCTTTCACCCCATCTCTTTGAAGTGAGAAGCTGAATTACTCTACCTTTATTTCATAGGTTGTGTGCTCTATTGTCTATAATGCATCTGAGTGACTTGCTCTGTGTGTGTGTGTGTTGTGCTTACCTTTTCCGTATTTCTCGTACAATGCTCTCCATCGCCAGGGCCTGAGAAATGCGATCAGAGCTCAGAGTTTTCATCAGGCCTGTGTTCACTGTTTTCTTGCCCGGGCGCTCATCCCTGTCACTCACTTCACCTCTCAATTACTATGTTTGTGCTCACAGCAGCGTGACATTACACCCAGGCTTCAATTTGCTCAGTGACAGATGACACAAAAGGCATGTTTGCTGGTCTGACATTTGACAGGTCTTGACACTTGGGGTTGGGAGTTATAATTACGGTAATGCAATCGAAAAAGGGAGGGGGGGGAGGGGGTTTATTTACTTATGTACCGTCAATTCCAATCCTGCTTCCACCTATAAACTGAAAACTCTCCTGCTTTGATGTTGTACCCAGAAAATAGCTGGTGGGTAGATTTTTCTATATTTTATGCTAATAATCACCAACTTTGGTATGCATTTGTCATCTCAAATATTTTCACAGTTTTCCTTTTATGTTTCACACACTTTTTATTAACTTTACCCACATTTCACTGTTGATTGTTCTCGCATGTTTTAGCCTTGCTGTCTGCAATTGAAGGGCTGACCCTTGCCATATTAGCGAAACCTCCAGCTGTGCATTAATGACCACGATAAAATGTTTTTTTTTGTTTTTTTTTTTTTCTTCTCCCCCTCCTCTGTGGTGTGTATATCTATGCTGGAATAGCCCATAAGCCATTACTGAACAGCCATCAAAGCAAAACTGACAAAATATAGGAATAAATTCTCAGTCAGTGGTAAAGAAATGCAAATGAATACTTTATAGAGTTTTTGAAGTTAATCATTGAGAGCAGGACTGCATTCATGAAAGTGCAGAGATTTAAATTGCATCCAAATAACTTTCAATGTGCTGTCTCGGTAATTGTGTAGTGCGTAGTTATGCAATTTGTCACAGGATTTAGCTAGATATGCACAGCTTGAATTCTGAGCCTCTCATCACAATGCACAGCAGTAAATCAGCTGTTAAAAATGTCCAGTATTTTTATCGCACCGAGGAGAAAACTGTGTGGAAGAAGTGGGCTTCAATCAAAGATATTCATCTTAGGAACGGCGTAGCTCCAATCAGCTCCTAGTGAGGGTAAAGCTTTTCTCTAAACCACGAATGCATGATGTGTGACACTTCTCTATGATTGAAACAATATAATATGTGCAGTTTCATAATTATATAAAATGTAGTGTTTTGTAGGGGACCTGTAACTACAGCTAATCCCGATTCAGTCGTTTTCCTTCAAATTCTTCTTCTTGTGTGTGTTTGTAATTAAATCCTTCATAAAGGGATGAAATGTGCTCTTAATCTTATTTAATTTCAAAATGTTTTGTACCCCTTAAACTTTTTAGCATTTTGTCAGTCAATGAAGGCTGTGTTATTCGGATCTTATGACTTTTTTTTTAGAGGTACAGAAAGTGTGTGTTCAAATTCAGGAGCTGCGTCCTTTGAAGGCAGCATTTGAAGGCCGATTACGTCACCGCAAAGCGACAAAGGCTGTCCGAATTCGAAGGCTGCTGCAAATTGCGTCCTCCTTTTTCCAGGATTTGCAGGACGGGTTTGGTGTATTCATAGTAGTCCACCCTATCCCCAGAGTCGGTGGGCAGGGTGTGCTGCTAAAGGAGATTTTTGTTCTTGAAACAATGGTGAAGTTGTGTTGGTAGGTAGACTTTTGTCAATTGCATTAACATTTTTATATAGTTATGTGAAAATGTATATAATTCATTAAATTATTTATGATTAAATAAATAAAAATAAAACTCACCAGGTCTTCAAACTCCACTTTGTACAGTTTATGCTTAGTGCCGTCATGGTTGCTTGGTGACGGGGCATGCACTGAGTTAAGGTCAGAAATAAATGTAAAGATCAGACCGTCAGATTTCACAGTCGCTCACTTCCAGTCTTCATGGTCAATGGATAACTGAGTCTATGCTGATTGAGTAGACTTGGGCCTTCGAAGGTTCAGTCTCGGTGTCTTTCCACTTCACAATTATGCTACTTTGATTTGATCGGTCACATAAAACTACAGCACAACTCATTTAAGTTTGTTGTTTTGAATGCGAGAACAAATGCAATTCATTTCAAGAATTTGTGAAAACATGTTGGGATACTTATGGAAGCACAGTGACAATGTAGGACTGCAGTGCTACTGTGGCTTGTTTCAAGATGTGTGTCATTGTTAGGATGAACACTCTGGGTAATAAGTTCCTTTGTGATCCCACAGCACTTCCACTCTGCACCAAGACATTAAAACCAGCCCACAGGAGAATTACGGCATATGCCCTTATGCCTCTCATGGATCAAACTTGAGGGTAGTGGACAAAATAATTGATTTGTCACAGTTGAAGCAAAACATTTTTTTTTTTTTACTACTTACTTTTCTCAGATCCACATTTCTCTCTAGGGCAGTCTCCTCATAGATTTTCAAGCCTCGGGTGCATTTGAGGGTGTACGTTAATTATCAAGTCTAATTCAAAACCCCAACAAGTTATAAGCCAAGCGATTTTGCCAAACTTATTTGACGATTTCTTTTAGGGATTTTATTCAGAGTTGTTCACACAAGTCCAAGTAAAGTCTTAAGTGCTGAAATATACTTTTTCACATTGGATGCATGCCATCTATTTTGCTTTAAACACCAAACCGTCGTAGGTTATGAATTAAAATCCTTTTCCTGAAGCATAATTTCATACATGGACAATTGGCACATTTATATTTCTTTTTACTAGTTTGAATTTAACATGCAATAAATCGATACATTTGAAAATCGGTAAGAAATATTATCACATAAAACATATTGGTAGGCATTCATGTTCAAATAAGACATTTAAAATAGGCTAAACAGGTTAATGTTTAGCCAATTTATTTTAGTTCCTTCAAAATAAAAATTTGTTTTATTTTGAAGGAACCAGAAAGATTGAAGGTCAGACTATAAGATGTTAGTGTATGTTAACTTTATTTGTACTGAAATTATACAAATTCATTAAAACATAGTTGATTTTTAGAAGACAGAGGTGATGCCATTTATACAACACACACAGCAAAGCTGTTAGTAGCCTTTTTTTTTATTATGAAATGTATGTAATCAAATCTGTCTATATGATCTGACCAAATTAACTGTATACTTCTGTAAAGAATATGGCATTTTGCAAAGTGCTTTGGGAAGGTGTGTTGTGATTCATCTCTATATGAACGTAACTGAAATCCAACAGTCCACTGCATTCCTTTTAGAATAGAATAGAAATTCACTTTATTGTCCCACATTGGGGAAATTCACCTGTAACAACTGCAAAAAGTAACTGTGAATCTACAGACCTTACTGTCCTCATGGATAAATGCAAATAACAAAATTAAGAATATTATACTGTACCATAAGGGAAGAATTGCATCATAACATACAGTGCAATTATTAAACATTGCATACCCTGATCCAAAGGAGAGTAGCACAACTATATATATAAAAGATACAAAACGTGTATTTAAAAACAGACTATTTGCAATATATGAAAAGAAAACTGCAAACATTGATGTGCAAATACCAGTAGAAGTGTTATTTGACACCAGGAAAACTGCAAAGAAGAGCAGGGACGTAAACACTTTCTGAGTTTGTTGGCAGCACTGATGGTTATAGAGTCCGACAGCTGCTGGGAGGAAGGATCTCTGATGATGCTTCTTTGTTCACTTGAGATGCAATAGAAGGCTATGATGGGAATTGGGGTAAGAGAAGAATAGAAGAGATTAATAGTCACATCTTTAAATAGTAAATATTGACTTGCATGAGAGTGAGGCCAATACCTCAAGTCTTTAGAGCACAAGTCCAAGTCAAACTTGAAACTCTTTGTCTGGTTTGATGCAATACGGTCCAAGATGAAACTCCATCCTAGCAGTTTAACTTCAGGATAAAGTTCTCCATAAAAAAATGTTGTGCAACTTAGAAAAATAGAGGAACAAAGTTGGTTTATAAGCTAAAATTTGTTGCAAAGTCTTAATCTGTTAAAGTTAATGGCTGCCTGAAACCTCTGATCCAAATAATCAGACAGCTGCTAAGCCTCATCCCCAGTGAAGATCTGCCATGCCCAGAGTGCAGCCATTTTAACTTATTGCTTGGTTGGGGGAATATGGTTTGGTGAGGGGGAAACACCTGCTTACTTGGGTTACAGTGATTGAGGACTCAGGAATTTAGTCAAACACATAATGGCTTTGTTTTTCTAATTTAAACATTTCTTTACTTGGATGGAGAGCACTGTCGAAACGTTTTGCCCCCTACACATTTCTTCTGCTTTCTTTTTTTTTTGTCTAACTGAAATATTTCATATTATCAAACCCATTGCAATACCAGACAAGGATAACCTGAGTAAATACAAAAATAATTTTTTTTTCAAAAGGCTTTTAGTTTTGCACCATATGCAGAGGGAAGCACACCATTCACCCAGAAACACAGAAACATGGGCCTTTGTGTTCTATTGATCTATTTTCCCCTTGAAACTCTCCATTTGCGGAGACTTTCTTTCACTGTGGTTAAAATATGTTTATAAACATTTCCGGACTAATAGATGACAGTGGATTTCTTTGCCTTGAATTTCTTTATATTGGGATATGGTGCGTTGCTTACTTTATGTCGTCAGAACGGTTCTACTGAAGTGATTTCTGGCAGTTATCTGACCTGGTAAGGGAAGTGTAACCAAAGAAACAACATTGGCATGCACAGATAATTCATCATTTGAGATGAGAGAGCAATTATATGTTCAGTCATTTGGTTAGCTATCTTCCTTTAAAAGATTACATAATTTAAAAGATGCCTTTTGTTTGATCTGATACATTTAAGTGTGATTTAACAGGTGAAAACTAGAGAAACCTTTAAGGGGGAAAAATACTTTGTCACAGCACTATGGTGAAGGAGGATTTCCTGAATACACCAGTATAATAATGTTTGGTATGAGCACAGCACCCTGATCAGTATTAATAAATTCTTCCCGGAGTTTGTCAGACTGGCGTTCAGATAGCGAGCTGGAGTGCTCGTCTGGTCTACTGGCATCGCTAGAAGCTCAAATCACGGCATTTCAGTTACACCAGCAGAATAGTCCTGATATATCGAGACTCTTTTTATGTTGCCTGTGAGGGTATAATTAATAAAAGAGCATTAATCATTTTGCAGGCTGAACATGGAGGGCTCATTCCTCCAGTTTGCCCCTTGACAAACGTCCCGCAGGCTCACCACTCATGCAACCCGCCGCCCCCCCTCTGTGTGCCTGCAATGTACTCACCCCGCCACATTCTGCCTCCTTTATTGAATGCCAATTAAGCAGATAAATTAGCAGGGTTCAAAGATTAATTAAAAAACCTGCTGGTTTCCCTAGGTGATGAAAAAGTTTCGGCTGCATTTTTTTTTTCCTCCCCCTCTTCCAGTTCCACAAGAGATGTTAATGGTTTTCTTTTTAGCTCAGAGGGTATTTACTGGAGGAGATGTAGTTAAAGGAATTTAGGTCACAGTGCCCGTGGTTGGGATTCCTGCCCATGTCTCGCAGACAAATAAGGCTGAACAACTTCAATCTGATTACTTGTGGTAAGATAATAAAGCCAATGTATAATACACTGCTCTTATTTGATGATGCACCTAATTTACAAGGTGAATTAGACATTTGATCAGATGTAGAGAAATCGGTGTGAAATCAGAGCTGTGATGGTTAAAGATCTTTTCCTTTCTTCCCACTAGAGGGCAGCATGCCTCCGCATCTTTGTGGAATCCCCACTGGAGGATGTTTTTCTCCTCTCTGTTCATTCTAGCCATCTCTTTGTGAGAGAGTGCTTCTGATAAACATTCTCCTCCATTCTAATCATCATGTCATTCCCTAGCTTTTAGTGCTCTGTCCGGCCTTCACTCTATCCTCTGATGTCTCTCACATGAAAGAACTCTTTGTGATGCCGAATTAAAGTAGCATGAAGATAATACTCCCAATAACACGTAGATACTGCCTATCCAGCCTATCAGCTGTGATTGCATGGCCTCAATAGAAGCCATGTTGTTTGATTTTGTTCTTCTGTTCAGAGTTGGGTTGCAGTGTGCGTTTTTTTTTTTTCGTTTTTTTTTTTATATTGCTGCTGCCTTTTTCTACTTTTATTTCAAGGACTAATTATTCCTGCCATTATACTCTGCTGCCACAGCTTGCGACTTCAACAAAGAAACATGGTAGGGAATTAATTTAAGCATGGGACAAGATCTGATATAAAGGAGTACTAGTGGAAATGGAAAAATAATTGTTTCTGCGCCTGAAAGGTTTCTACTTCCTGATGGACCCATTATACTGTAAACGATCCAGTTCACAGAGTTTAAGGTTTTCAAATGCAGAAATTTACTTTTTTTTTTTTTTTTTGGTTATGTGTTTATTGGGATCAACTACAGCTGCATATAATTTCTTCATGTTTTTTTCTTTGCCGGGCTAATTTGATGTTGTGCAGTAAAAAAAAAATTCTAGCAAATGCTACAATCGACGGAACATGTTTTTTTTTTTTTTTTTTTTTTTTTTCATGTTGGTGTTTGTGCCCTTTAAATGCAACCTTGAAAAAGTTTGGAGAGTTTAATTAGCTTCACTTCTCTGTTTTTCTTTTCTTTTTTTTTTATAATAGGAGGACATGAACCTCAATGAGGATCGTAAAGCCCCTCTGCGTGGGAAGGAACTGGCCATCAAGCGTGAGATGGTGGTCCAGTACATCTCGGCCACTGCCAAATCTGTAAGTGTCACAATAAATGAGTGTTTCAAAAGTGTGTTTCATTTGTGAAAACGAGGTCAAATAACCTGATGCTCCGTTTCATACTCTGCTTTGTCATCCCTTATTGCACACTCACCACTCCACCACCTTTCCTCACTCTTCATGCTTGAGGCCCACCTCTTTGATTGCAGTTTTGATCGACTTATTTGTCTTTGATTTTTTTTTTTTTCTTTCTTGTTTGCTCCTTGGATCTACAGGAACATCTCAATAATGTTATTGAAAACTTGATTTAATTTCCATCATGTGATTAAAAAAGTGAAACTCATAGGTTTATTTCACACCAAGTGATTTATTTTAATGGCGTATTTGTTATTTTTGTTGTTTTAAGGGTATAGCTCATAAAAGCCCAAAAATCTAGCTTGTCAGAAATTAATGTAGCTGGGTGCTCATGTGAAAAAACTACTTGTGATGCTGAATTAAGATTAAAATAACACCCTGATACACCAGATACTGGTGTCCAAACAGGCTTGCTACAACTGGAAAATTGAGTGGAAGGAAAAGGTGGAACAAGGTTAACTGCGGCTTACAGCAGACTGTTTAGCAAAGCGCTATTAAAGCAAACTGGGTTTTTTTTTTTGTTTTTTTTTTAATAGCTAAGCAAAACTAACCATGCAGCATTTGTGGAATAATTCATGCAAAAGAGAACTGATTGCATAAACCATACAGTACATGAATATACTTTTTAGGCTGACATGTCTGTATTAGATATCCATTCAGTAGGTATCATGTAACCTAATTGTCTGAGTTTTTTAAATATATATATAAATTCCTGTAATAAACACATTTTCTGATACTATTCATATTAATTGAGATGCACCTGTAACTTGGAGCTGCTTACCTAGTTGGTGATTGGTGGATGATTCATGTTTGTCCAGTCTTACTTTTCTTTTGTCCATTGATGGTGGTGGTGGTGTCTAACCTTTGACCAGCTACGTTATTACTTAAAGTATAAATAAACTCAGAGTTGTAAGATATTGTTCACAATAAATTGTAAAAAGTTCAGATATTAAGTATTGAACTTGATAAGTGTTTTTATCTTATAAAAAAAAAAAAACCCTGCTTGTTTAAAAAAAAAAATAGTGGATTTCAGAGAGTCTTATGAAAGGATTTATTTCTCTTAAAGACTCAAGGGTAACAGTTGAAGAATAATATAAAATTGCAATCTGTCGCCCACTGAAAACATTTGTTGCTTTTGGAGACAACAAGGCAGACCTGATTAGGATTTCTGCTGCTCAAAACACCACATGGTTGGATCTGGCAAGAGCAGAAAATGGAAGTCTGTGTCCTTTGGATTTCTAAAACACCTAAATGTCGTCTTTAAAATAACGTGACGCAACTCGTGTTTGCTGGCACCGAAACGATAGCATAAACCCCTTTCACGCACAACACTGCATTCCAGTAGTCTGACAGGAAGTAAACATGTGGGTGTCGTGCTTTGTGACGGAAAGCTGACTGGGGTCAGGTCTTTGTTCAAACACAGACCACTTTGAAGACGCCTTAAGCTTGCATGGGCCCATTCTTTGACCGTCTTGTTAGCGGTGCAGACAAAATTAACAGATTGCGTCACTCTCGATTTTATTTGCTCCCATTCTTTTCATTTTAAGTAGTGCTTGTTGGAGCAAACATATGGACTTGAAGTCTAACAAAACTTTGACCATGGAGTGATGGAGATGAAGTAAACAATCACAATTTCTCAAGTTAACACCAACAGATATGGTATAGGAATGCAGCTAAAACTTTTTTTTTTTTTTTTTTTTTGCCATTTACTCACCGTTTCTGCCACTGTACACAAACCATGCTTGGATAAATTTGTCTTAAGTATCTGGCTTCAATATTTACCACCAGTTTCTTAATATTTTAGATGAGTAACAGTATGATTTGCAATTTTTATATCTTTTTTTATGTGGCAGTATATTGAAATGACTTCTTTCCTAGAGATTTTGGAGAACCTTACTGAGGTGATATTCATAGCACTTCTGAAGAGAAGAAGTGCTTTCTTTCTTCATTGTTTCCTGAACCTGGTAGCTCTGCCTTGACATCGTCATTTATTACCTTGCTCATTGTTATGGTAATTAACTGGCATTATTGATAATGATGATTATCCGAGATGATTGAATTCCTCACAGGGCCCATTATGCTTTGTGAGCAGAGATATTTTATTCAAATGAATAACATAATCTGTGTAGTGAAAGGACAGAGGACAAAATGTGATGTCTGTCTGCACCCTGCTATCACATTTAATAGGGCTGATGGAGGAGAAGGGGAGGGGGACTCGGTGTCAGGGATGAAATAGCTGTTCATGCAGGCTCATGCAAATGTGCAGTTACAGTACAGGACTACTGTAGATCCCCAACAATGTGTAATATCTGCTAACGCCACCGGAGGTTGCATCAATTTGATTGTTTAGGTGGGCTTTTCAAATAGTTTTTTGAAATATTTTATCATACCATCCAGCAGTAGACTGAGGATTTCTATTGAACAATTTGCAATAGTTGTAACGGTTTGCAGCAATTACTGTGAAAATGTAACAATTGTGACAGGTTGTAGCATATTGCTAGACTTGTTTGTGAAAAAATGTTTAGGCTGTGTTAAATTGTAAGCAAATCTCCATCTTTTATCTAAGAAACCATAATCGCACGGCTTAGAGAGTTCTGATCAGCATTGTTGAATTAATGACCCATTGGAAAGTTTGAAACTTGGAACAGTTGAAAGAAGGAATTGCATTTCAGCAGTATAGTTATGTGTAGCTGGTAATGGGCTAAATATAAAATGTTGCACAGAGTCTAGATAGGTGGTTTGGCTTTTTAACATTCTGGGCTTTTTTCTATCTTGCTGTGGGGTTTTCAGTTTGGCTGTGGTGTCTCCAGTGTCTGTCATTTCTGAAAGGCTTACTGTGT
>NW_006800362.1:23813-118442 GCF_000485575.1 Poecilia formosa
ACGAAAGGAAACTGGTGAAGGTCCACTGATGACTTAAATAAAGGCCAGTCTTAAAACTCGCCTGGTAGCAGCTAAAGTGGCTGATGTAATTAAAAGTTGTACAGATGAAACGAGCCAAACAAACATTTATTTTAAAGACCAAAATCAGTTTTTTTGTATCAAGTTTTCATGTACTTTTTACCTGAGGAACACCAAAACGCACAATGAGCAGAGAGCCATCCAGCAGTGGCAATGAAAGGCTTTGATTGATGCTTTGTTGGAAAACCTTGGCTGTTGCTGTTGATTTAGATGTTGCAGTAAACTATTTACCTGATCTGAAACTGTGCTTTGTGAGAGCAGGATAATGAGCCCTTCTGCTGCTGGAATTGCTCAGAAACTATTTCAGCAACAAAATAGCAAAGTGGAGGATTTGATTTGGTCTCCAAATTATCTGAATCCCAAACTAGTGAAACATCTGTAAGACGCCAGTTTACAGGATTTGCAAAATCAATACTTAGTTGTTGGTGCCAGATTTATGCTGCTCAACACCTCCTCGGTTTATTGTTGCCTTTGTAGCAAAAGGAAACTTAATATGCAAAAGATTTTCATAATGTCCTAGGTGACTATCCATCACTGATGCATACTGACACATCACATTTGCTTTTAAACTTTGCTTGCCTGAAATAATGAGTACAATTCTTACTCTTGCAAAATATGTATTTTGAAGAAAATTTAAAGCCATTCTCTCTCTCAAGCCATGCAACATTGAATACAGACTCATATTCTACAAGGTTTACCCCAGCAGGGGTCTGGCAAATTACTCCCAATACAAATGGAGTATTGAGAAAAAAAAAAAAAAAAAAAAAAAAAAAAAACTTTTGCAAAGACCTGGCTCATTTAAATATGAACTGATTACCGTGTAATCCAACTCTGCTTCTGCATGAGTCATGTTTAAATGTCTTTAACTATTAGCTTTGCATGAGCTGCTGCTTTTCTTTTTCGCCGCCTTTCTTTTTTTTTTACAGCCCTTCTCTTTACATTTGTGCAAATTTAATCAAAAATGCTAATTTCACAAATTTTACTAATGCTACTAATACATACTTTGAGTCTTGTGTTAAATTATGAACATGCTTTGTTTAATGTTGGAAGGATGTGATGTAAGGTCTTGTAAATGGGGATTGCTCATTATTGCATTCTTTTCTTACTACTTTTTTTTTATTTTTTTTTTTTATGTGACCATCAATTTTCAGCTTTCCTCTCCGAGTGGCCCGTACAGTTTTCAGAGAAAGTCCAGACCACTAATGATTATTAATTTGCAGTACTCTTACAATTTGTGGTACATAGTGATGTCTTGAGAGGAAAACGTGCAAGTCATTAAGTACAGCATCTATTGTGGATATTAAAAGCCTACATTTCCTTGTTTAAGATGGCAGGTTTTTGTGTTCCAGAACTTTTTCCACCTTGAAAGTGGCCTATAAAATTGAAAACACTGAAATCTTTTTTTGGGGGGAAATGGCAATAAAAAGAAATAATGGTGAAATGCACATCTTGACCAAAAACACACACACACACACAAAAATCACCACTTGGATTTAACTAGACCATTAGCTTGTAGTGGCTTCCTATTGGCAGCAAATTATTACCCAATGGCATCTTCTGATTTCTTAAACAACCATGTGGAAAGACACATCCTGTGATTGTGGAACATATCTCAGTCTGTTTAAGAAGGATCAAATCATTGGCATCAAGTAGAGAAAACGTCTAAAGAGATGTAGAAACTACTAAAATTAGGTTGAAAACTTTGGACGAAATTGGGGTCAAAACAACAGTTCAAGTCGGCACAAATCCTTCAGGCTTTGTGCTGGAAATGTAAAGAAATACTCTTCAAAAGAATAGCTTCACCAGAAGAAGATTGGTTCTCAGCCCAGACCTGAATCTGTTTTGCGATCTGAAGAGAGATGCACACAGAATATCGGTCAAATTTAGGGCATTGTGGTAAATAAAAAGGAGCAAATATGTGGGCAAAATGTGCCAATAATGATCAAATCATACCTCAGAGGTTAATTGTAAAAATGTGCTTAAACACAATTTATATGTGTGTGTGTGTGTTGAGAATTATGCAACAGTATTGTTCAAATATTTTTCTAACTCAAAGAAATAGTTTTTTGAAAGGAGCTGTTCAAGAGCTAGCTCAGACGAAAGGTGGAAAAACTTCTTTAATGATTTTGGCGTTCTGTTATTTGTGATATTTCAAAAAACCTGTCACTATAACAAGCTGTGCAGACCTTGTAACATCCACTGTACCCAATGACTTGTCTTTTTTTTTTTTTTTTTTCCCAAAACACACATTAATTTGAACCGGTGCCTCTCACCTTCAAGCTCCTTCCAGTGTTGTGTTCTGGCGCACTAAAGATAATGTCTGTTTGGTAGAGCTGCTGTAAATGTGTTTTAAAGTTAAATAGATGTACGTTCTGCAGCAATTGTTGTATTCTGGACCATTTTAAAGGCATGCAATAGTTGCTAAAAACATAGAGAAATTGTTGCATTAAACTGCTTCTATGGCTGTTCTGAACATTTAGTAGGGTGAAGGAAAGGGTAACTGTTGCAATAAATGGATGCAGACCTGGACAGTTTGAGAATGACGGTAAAAGAAAATGAAAGTTAGATTTTTTTTTTCTTTGCCTCCTATAAAAACCGTAGAAAGGAAGGGGGGAAATGGCTCAGTGTGTCCTATAACTTCTTGCAATCAGAATGCAATTCCCTAGAAGCATGTTGTAGAGCGAGAGGAGCTCAGCCTCAGATTAGAATACATTTACTCTGCTAACAGACACCTTCCCACTGTGAAACAAGTCCCACAGTTGCAGTAATGAAAATCGCTTCTGCTACCTGCCACTATTGACAGATAACAAGGTTAAACCCTGGGAATTGTGCTGACTGCATGGGTTCAAGGTAGTTCTGCCACACAAATGTGACATCTGAAGACCACTGTTAATGGCAGAAGATTGATTTTTACACCAAAGGGACCTTCTTCACATTCTGTACCCGCAGTAGCAAGTGTTCATGTTTGGGTAAGAATCCAAAATCTGCATCGACCAATCAAAGACATTTACCCTCTCACTTGTCTTACTGTCCACATTGTCAAATTATTGCAGAAGTGCAGGAAATTTTGCCTTGATATTTACATCTCATAATTTATATCTCAGTCGGCCCATAATTTAACAATAGATGACCTGCAGCTGCCAACAACAGACATAATCTTCAGTATGCAGTAATAGCTGTGAGAGTTATCTTGTTTGCTTTTGTAAATTTTTAGTGAAACCGAGTGAGCTATAAATGTGTGAAGGATTTTTGTGTTGTCACAACAGATACGCTAATGCCTCAACTTGTAATGGATAATTCTCTGGCCTACTAACGATTGTGCCGTTTGTGTCTTTTTGCACATTAACCTTCTCCGCCGATCGCTGCATGCAGATAACTGGGAGCAAAGTTGCGGTAAGTAGCCTATTATTTATTTGGCTTCCAAATCTTGTTATTTCTTTGTATCTGTCTTCATTCCTATGAACCCATGCATACACACACAGACTTGCACACACACAACCACCACAGCATCTTCAGTCGTGAAGCTGGTTGGGAGCATATTCTGAACTGTGCATATAAGGTCATTGCTTAGCTTTGTGTTTAAAGATGCATGTTGATGTGTTAATTGAAAAAAAAAATACTGTCTTGACTTGGTTTCTGCAGCGTTTTTCATAGAATGCTCTGAAAAAGCTCTTTACCTGTGAATAATACAACGTCAGTGATTTTTACAAATGCACAAATCTGCTGGATCTTTCACCCACTGCTTGGAGAAATAATTCAGATGGTTCAGGTTAATATAAACCTCAGTGTTTACTGATAATTTATTTTAATGCAGCACAACAGACTTGTTGGAAGTTGAACTAAAATGCACTTGCGGACCAAACCACAGTGAGCGTACTGTTTTCTTTTTTGTTTTGTTTTTTTTTGTTCCACCAAACGTCACTAGATTTATTTGAGACATTTATTTCTGAATTTGTTTTCACTGCAGCTGGTTTGACGGAGATAAGGAGGGAGCTCAATAACCAAATCTTGGTTGTGGTGAAATATGTGTATCATCTGAATTAGTATCATTTCTGTTTGTCAGCGTACTGGCAAAAACAGAAGCGTAAACCATAATCAATTATTGCCTTTTCATCTGCAAAGAGTTGTCCTGCTGGATTCTGTAAGCAAAATGAGCGTCGTCTAAATAAAGACCTGCGTCTAGCTCGAAACATTGCGCTCGTCTTTCAATGTCAATGTCAAATTTATTTATATAGCACTTTAAAAACAGGGTTAAAACTGCACCAAAGTGCTGTACAAAACCGATAATAAAATAAGTTGATGAAAAGAAAAAGAGAAATATTACAAGAAAAACAAACAAACAAACAAAAAAAAAAATCTTTCTGAGGTTCCAAGGTGGGTCTGTGTTTATATAAAACCATTTGCCGCTGCAGGTAACGTTTGCAAGAGGAAAAAAAAAACAACAAATCATGAAGGTTGAGCACTTCATTTCCTTTTATTTGAAATAATCCACAATTACTCATCATGGAGTTTAATGGTAAATGTTTATGACCTGAGAATTCAACACAGCTGATTTTATTGCATAACATGGTTACGCGTATTGAAGTATGTTTAACTCTCAGCCAACTTACTTATTTACTGATTTGTGCTTCAAACGTGAACTGCAAACTTGTTTGCGGAAAATGATTGCACAACTCCAGTGCTGCTCAAATAACATGCTTATTGACTGGTAGATTGTTCCTGACTGATGTAGTCTGGGTCAGGTGTTAGTTGCCACTTAAATGGGGTTCACTGAAGTGGAAAAAAAGACTTTAACACCCTGACGGACAGCGATTGGCATCATTGGCTAAATACTTGTGCACCATGCTAAGCTGTTTATTTTTGCACAGGGATTTACAGTCTCCCTTTTAGCATCCTTAAGCCATCTCAGATGTTTAAGCTTTCAGAAACTTTTCTTCTGGCTGTGAACTCTTTGCTTCATCAACCCATTTGTGAATCTAAAGCAAAGAACCTTCAAACATCAAAACCAAGAGTAGAGGACTTCACTGCAACCACAAGCGGCGATGTCCACAAGCAGAATTCCCTGTAGGGAACAGTTTTCCATGATTTTTTTCAACTTCCTAGAAGAGTTACTTTTGTTCATCATTCTAAGCAAAAGTGGAATTTATGTTTAAAATAAAATTAATTTAGCAAGTTATTTTAACATTATCATTTAATTTTGTTGACCAGGGAGCTTAGTTGAGTTATGGACATTAAGTAGCTGTTTAATCGTATGGTTCTAATTGTCTGCAAAAGTCTTTTAAAAATTATTTCAGTGAAAAATGGAGAATTAAAAAAAAAAAAAACCTTCTCACACAGTAACGTCTTTTGAAATGTGAAATTGTGACTTTCAGTAGCATCGATTAAATTGCTCTTTCATTGCCTTTTCAAGGACTTTATAAGGATTAAGACTGTAAGACCTAAGAGAAGCACAAGCAAGGTCAAACAGTGCACTGTGTCCTGCTCCCTCCATGCTCTCATACATACCTTGCTCTTTGAGGCATTTTTAAGCCTTTCAGAAACTGTCTTTTTGTGCTTGGTTATTTCTATGGCAGCAATGGATTTATCAGCGTGGACTGTTTGGATGGCCCACATAGTAGGTTTCAATCAGCAATAATGGCTACCCTGTGTTCGGTAAATAGAAAAAAACAAAATTACCTCATTTTGGATCATGACCACTCATCTAAGATATGAAGACCTTCTTTCAGAACCTCTGCAGACCGTTTGAAAGGATGCGACAAGTCCTGGTTATCAATAACTTTCTTTCATTTCAAAAGCTCCCAAGAAGTGTTTGACCTGGGATTTTTAACCTTTGTGAGAATCCAAATAGACTCTGTGTACTGAAAGCCATGAGCTCTCATTCGTGAAGGCCCCATTGAAAGAGAGGATAGAAGAACCAGTATTTAGCCTGGTTAGCCAATCGTGGTCTAGTCGAGGACCCCTCTCCCCCCCATATTCCTGGCAGATTCCCATTTTCACGCTGTCAGCATGCGGCGATGAGGGCTCTCAGATGTGCTAGAAGGAAAGTGTTGGTTCTGATGGTCCATTGGGAAAACACAAGTGTAACTCCTCTGTCTCAGGCATGAAATCTCTCTGGCACTTTCTCCTCCGCTAGTAAGGAATGAGCCAGGAATAGAACGCTGTGAATTGACTTTCATCACTCTGACCATTGTGGAAGTGTGCGACGCAGCTCCACAGCACTAGTCTCGCTTTCTCTTTCAAGCTCCATCCAAAAAGTAGGAAAGATGTAAGCAACACATTCAGGTAATTACAGTCTTCCAGATAGACTGGGATGAATGCATTACACTGGACACCTGCTCCCGTCTGCTGACCTCTACAGCGGTTTCACATTAGTCCATAACCACTGGCCTAGTCCAGGTCTACCCGTCAGCATCTGCTGCTGCGTTGCTTTAGAAAGTAGACTTCTATCTTGTCTCGTCCAATGACAGACTCTGCAGCTCAGGGGGCTGCTGAGACTTGGCGTGAGAGGGCGTGTGATGCATTTGTTGAAGAAACTGCAGCGGAAAATCTCCAGGCCACAGGAAATGATCAATACCTGTACGACTGGACAGATGACTGCTTGGATGCCGGCCGGCTCTGAAATGTCAGGTTGTGCGATGGTAAATAGGGTTGTGTAAACAACTGCTCTCTGTATGTTGTTGTCAGTGTGCAGATTTGACCAAAGAGTCTAAAAAGCCTTATACCAGAGAGAAAAGGTCAGTACTGGCTGCACTGTAACAGATCTAATTTACTGGCATGTTCTTGTTTTCTGAGTAAAACTGGGTGTGATTTTAGGGCTAAAGGTGTATACTCAAAATCTTTTTGCCAGTTGTAAAGTAGAAGTATGTTACTCTGACATATCAACAGTTTAAAACCTATTTCTAATAATATCATACATCTTCTTTCCATTCACGCCACAGTTTTGAAATAGAATCACTGTGACCCAGGGTTTCTGTTCTAATCTAGAAAGTAGCATCTCATGTTGATTCAGAGACAAACTTAAGAACCAACCACGCACATTAAACACCTCAGGGCAGTTTAGAGACCAATAGACATGAAATGCATGTTTTCTTGGCTGTTGGAGGGAAGGATGGAGTACCAGAGAAAAAAAAAATAATAACAACTAGTTTTGTTTTGTGAGAAATTTAAAAACTTTGCTTGTTGGTTCTGATTATGGAGATGCCAGGTGGAGGATTCCTTTCCGGGCTTTTATCTTGAAGATCGGATCATGTTCAAACAATGACCAGTTCCAGGCTGGAAAAGGGAAAGTTTTAACACTCTGGTCTTGGTTACATAGCTTAGAATGATGCAATACGTTTAGTGTTATTTCCTGTCTTAACTAGATACATCTGTTGACGTAATTGGTGGGTGTTCTCAATATTTACTCCACTGACACACTTCATTATCAATATACCTTGTCTGGACACTGATCTGAACAATATCCACTGAGGTCGCCATCTTGTCTCTATGCCTGCTGGTGTGTTCAGGGCACTGAAGGGTCACCACAGCCAGCAACAAAATAACACCTTAAAAGATCATAAATGAACAAAACTTTCTGCCACAACCAGATATTTATGAGTGATGCCGGCGATGTGTGAGATACGTGAACGTTGGAGAGAAGAAGCACGAAACAGCTCAATAACATAAGTTCATTATTTTACACAATGACAGAATGTTGACACTTTAAGGTTTCAACCACTTACATTAGCATTGAATAATAGAATGTATCTGAACAAGCCAATACAAGACTGCACAGTTTTGTTTGTGCCACCATACAGTCATATTTTATAACTGATTCAAACTGGGATCAGAACCACGACCAATGAAAATAAACATTCATACAGTTAGATTAATTACAGCAGCTGAGCATTTTTATATTTACTGCCATAATTTACTAGGGGAAATAACACTTTATTCATTGATGAAGTGCATAGTTTATTTACAGATCAAATCAAATTTGTGTATAAAGCACCCTAAAAATAATGAGCTTGACCAAAGTCCTGCACAGCAAGCAGGGTGTAGAAATGTGTCTCTGTGTTTTTTCTAACAAGATTTAAAAATGGTTATTGATGGAGCCTGGCTGATTTGTAGAGGCAAACCGTTCCACAGTGTTGGAGCCGCCACTGCAAAAACCTCCCTCACCTCTGGATTTACAGAAAACCTTAGGTACCTTTAACAGCATCTGATCTGCTGACCTGATAAATACGAGCTGTAACACAAGGATGCAGTGGTTCAGTGAGAGGAGCTGTTGCCAAGTTAAGAGACTTAAAAACAAATAAATCATGACAAATTACCAGCGTCCTAAAACCTGCTTTTATTAAATGTGTTCTCTGCCATTTTCCACTTGACAATATTTACCTCAACTTTGCATTAAAATAACACAAAAAACATAATCTTTTAATAAAAGCAGAACAAACCTCTGAGACATCAGGAAACTCAGTATATTTTGGTTTTATTGAATTGATCATTTTAAGGATCTTTAACTTTAGCATTTTTATTTTGAGAATGTCCAAGATTAATAACATCCACTTTTTATATCTTTCAAACAAGCTCAAGTACATATTGAATTGCATTTAATTGTACCACAAATGTTTTTTTTTTGACGGAGTGCAATGTAATAAGAAATCTGGCATTTCTTTGTGATACAAGACACCTAATTTGTTAATTTCTTTTAATTTCAAAGTGCTGTTTAACTTTCTCACTTAAACCAATTCATCTTCATCTTAATTAGGGTCAGTAATTATGAAGTTATTGTCTTTAGAAGTGATTTTTTTTTTCTGTAATTCCCAGATGAACAATTTACAAAACTGACTTTAATTCAACACATTTTAAAAAGATAAATATTCCCCTGTTAAATAACCTTTGTGTTTTCAGTTTAACTCGTTGGAGAATGGAGGTTTGCAAAACCCCCAACTGGAGCAAAAGCTGAAAACTCCGATCACTTTAACGTCACTAAGTATTAGATATGAATAATATAAGTGAAAATGTTCAGAAATTCCAGGTTTCCCTCCAATATTTTATTCTTTCTGCAGCGTTTTTGTTTCAAGCGAGCTATTAAACTGGGGGCTTTAGGTTGAGGAGATTTGATGTGGCACATGTCCTTGATGCTTTAAAAGGACGGCAATGAAAAATTAATAAATAGCGTGTGCCTCTCATGCCCTAAGCCAGTGTTCGCCATTCACCATTCTATTATAAATTAAGATCAAGGAAGCAGGATCTGCACAGGACTGAATTAGATTGTTCTTTGATTGGCTGAAAGCTTATTTTAGAGTTCATCTTTCTGACATAAAAATGTGTCTTAGAGTTCTCAGATGGAGGATTTATCTGACAATCCTCTGGTAAATGGGGACGCAGGGTCAGGATTTTTCCCGTTTTAATGCGTATGAATATTTACTGCTTCTCTAATTCTTTAATAGTTTTAGGATTTTTTACTTCCAGTCTGCTTTACTGAAAGGTTTTTTTTCTTTTCTTTGATGTCTATATTCAAATGCAGAAGGCGATGCAGCAGAAGTCCCCTCTGCCTTAAAAGATGAGTCCAGATCTCTGCAGCACTGCCTCAATTTTTAAAAAAATGTTCCAAGACTTGCTTTACAAATTACCACATATTTCTATAATACAGCAAGCCTGCAGTTAAATTAAACATTTCAAAATTATAAAAGCATATAACTATCAGATACCTCCTGCACACTGTTTGCATGTTGCATCAGCTTTAAAATGTGTTCCAAACTGATTCTCTAAGGTTGTAAAAATGTTGTTTTTTTCCACCTAGGAGTATAAAAGCTTTATTTAAATCAAATCTATTCAATAAAGTTTTTTTTTCCTATTTCAGATATTTTTCAGGTTTTAATTGAATAAAACTTCTGTATGCTTTTTGTCAAGGTCACCGTAACTTTTTCCTGTGAATTCAGCATCTCAGGAGAGAATCTGCATTAAATCTGAAACGAACGTTATGGACGCGCCGATCACAATGTGATTTTTAAAGATCGAGGGTAAAGTTCAGCAGAGCACTACAAAGACATATGTTGGCTTTTAATTGAATTGCTGTTTGATAACAAGCAACACATCATAAAGCAAGGACAGTCAGTCATGACGCCGTTCTCTTCTGGCAAACTAAATGTTAAATATTCAAGACGGATGTAAGCAGTCGTTTGCTTTTCAAAATGAATACTTTTGAATTACAGATTACATTCTTTTAGTAGAGTTGAATTTTTTTGTATAGTACTTCGACAAATGGATTACAGGTATGGCTCAGGTTACACATTTTTAGTAAAAGTAATTACATGATTGTAACATTTTTTTTGGATCTGCAAGCAGCTTATAGTCAGTACTCTGTAATTTAGGATATTTTCTACGACAAATACTTCGTCTTCATCGTCATCCATGTAGCAAAGTCTAACAAAAAAATAAATAAATAAATAAAAAATAAAGGAAAGAGAAATACAGTCACAGTGCCTGGCTGGAGCATTGCAGGTAACTTCTTTTTTTTGCCTGAGTAATGGAAGGTCAGGACAAATCAAAACAGAACTGTAAAATAGAGCTGTAATTGCAGTGGTTTCCCTCCAACAAAGCAAATAGTTGGCATGCGAGTAGTAGTAGACTGTATTAGTTTTCGTAAAATCAGATTTTTCTAAATTTACAGAAAACTCCTGAAAGTGAGTTATTGAAAAGCTCTTCTTTCAAAAGCATTTTCACTCATCTCAAAATGTAATCCAAACTGCATGGTTGTCTTCTTGTATCGTCATCTAATTTTTTATTATTTTTTTTTATCTCGGTAGGAAGTCTCAGCTGTGTATGTGCTCCTCTGTAAGAAATAACATTAAAACAAAACAAACAAACAAAACAAAAAAAACAAACACTGTAGGCAACGCTCCAATTACTATTAACTAGCAGGTTGGCCTGTGTTGTGTGATGTTGAACTCAACGTTTTTCATGATGACTTCTAAATTTATTTTTGCCTGTCATTTTGTGAATGGCTCGACTTCAGGCATTCATGGTTGGGTTTGACCTTTACATGCTGTGGAAGAGCTGGAGTTCAGCTGCGACGGCGGGTGGGCTGTGTGGGAGGGATTAGGTCAACTTCAGCTCCTGTTTGGGGTCCTGGGAAACGAGGTTACTCTGCCATGAGCAGTTATTCTTTGAGTTTTAGTTCATCAGTATTTCAAGCTGACTGGGTCTACATTTCTAAATCTTTCAGAAAATAGTTGAAAAGTAAAATGTTTTTTTCACTCATTTGTGGAAGTGAGATAGTTCAAGCTTTTCTTTTTTTCTTTGAATTTTTGGTTTTCATCATCTGTAAGCCGTAATCGTCAAAATTCTGTCTAAAAAAAAGTGGAATATATTACAAAGCACAAGGTTAGAATTTAATTTGTTAAATTGTTTACTTCAATCAAAATTTCAATCAATCAAATTTTATTTGTATAGCACATTTCAGCAGCAAGGCATTTCAAAGTGCTTTACATCATTTTACACAAAACCACAGTCATGCAACATTGAATCAACAATCAAAAAACATGAAATTTTCTGCCGAGTCGAAGTTCTGCCCTTTATGGGTACCTCATCCAAAAAAAAAAAAAAATAAAATAAAAAAAAGGGGGGATGGGGGGACTCCAACCTGCACCCCTTCAAACAAATTAATAAACAAAAAACAAGAATACATACATGTAAACAAAATAAACAATGTTCTTCAATATGTCCTTATAACAAAATCTAACAATATATACTATAACAATATTTTAATGCATACATTAATATATAATTGCCACATTATGGTCTGAACAATCATGGGGAAGACTGCTGACTTGACAGATGTCCAGAAAACAGTCATGGACATCTGACACAAAGTGGATACGCCCCAAAAGAGACTTTGCTAAACAAACTGGCTGTTCACACTCACGCTTTCTCTTATTACATGTGCGAATCGGTAAATATGTCTGTAGTAAAAAAACAAAAAAAAAAACAAAAACACTTTTAGTGGCCAATATGACTGGAACAAATCTATATAATGGGTTTTAGATTCTGAAATGACTGACAAAAAAGAAACTTTTTTTTTTTACTATGTTTACATGTTTATTATATGCACCTTTGTCTGATTTGTAAAAAAAAAAAAAAAAAAAACGCTGATCAACAAATGTCATAACATTATCAGACCCTTCTTGTATAATTTAAGCAGCGGTTGCAGGTGTAGTTGTTGCCTTTCTGTTTCAAGTAAAAGCGACTCGACATTTTTGTGTTTCCACAGCGAAAAAGTTACTTTACCTGAGATTATCATACCCTGTGAATCTCATACTGGCCCATATCTCCTTGTTTCTGTATTTCTATTTCCTTTGACGCAACTTTTTAAAAAACATCGTCTTTTCAAAGCCAGAAACAATCATTCCCCTTCAATCAGAGGAGCAGAGCTGGATCTCGTTATTTTGAAGGGAACATGAAAGGCTGAAGTGGTCACAGTATGCTGATATTGGATTGAGCAGAGGCTATGGCAGAGCTTTATAGATGCCGTGCTTGTGTTGGTGTGTGCACACACTGCTGTGTGTAGCCGTACTTGTGATAAGTACCAACTTTCTCTATGCTGTTCTGGCAGACTTGGATGCTGCAGCACGGGTTTAGACTCGGCACGGAGAAATACACACCGACTATTTCCAGAGAGGGGCAGGAGGAAAGAAGAAGAAGAAGAAGAAGAAGAAAAAGGATTCCTAGTTCTGTTGATTGCGTATCTTTGAATTTTTCTCTACTGTATGCACATCCCCACACGACTGATGGACCTTGTGGAAACTAGCTTTGCTCAGTTGTACATCTCTCCCCCACAGCTCTGTCACACACTCAGCAGCTCCGTTGGCATGCTCGGCTCAGTGGGGGGCTCCTGTGGGGCCGCATTAGGCTCCATAAACTTTATAGCATATTTTTACAACCCTACTCTCAGTATGCATCTACCATCACAAGCCACCGCATCTGCTTTAACTGTTCACACAGCTGTGAAATTCTGTGTATCCCCATGTTTTATGGTTGCTTGCTCCTTTAGTCATTCCCGATTTCTTTATTTGCTTCTTTAGCTTTTAGATATCCTCTACATCTGTGTATATTTAGTAAGCTATTTGCTTTGTTTGATGGCGCGTCTTTTCTTTTTTTCTTTTTTTTCTTTTTTTTTTGAACTAGATGTCATCTTCATCTCGATGCCGGCTCTGTGTACGTTGAGATTTGCTTGGAGGATGTTTTGCATTTGGGGAGTTGATAAAATACTTCAGTTCATAAACCTCTTTTTCATGCATGTCTATTTATACCACGTGCAAAGTTTGCTCTGACTTCTACCAGGAACTTTCACAGCGCCTTGCAGCTCAGGTTGGTAGTCCACTCTCTGCAGCAGTGTGCTAACAAGGTGTTCTCTCTGCCCATCAGCTTGAGCTCCCTAACAGAGCGGTTGTACTTGGACGCACAAGAATAAAGCCACATAATCGCCTCATCAGCGGCCAGTTTCCTCCCTTATTCCTCAGACAGATCTCTCCTCTGAAGATCGGTGACATGATCAAGCAACCTTACTAGCTGTGTTTTTGTCTGGCTTGTGGTTTCTTTATCGTCTCCCGCTTAAGAGAATGACTATAGTGTTAAATTGGCAACTTTTAAGCCGTTAACCGGCACCATGTGGTTGGTTGGACGGGCTTCTGTCTCTTGCGAGTAAATGAGCGCAGGAAAAAAATAAATAAATGACGAATTAGTCATCTTGTGTTAGATATAAAGATGGATGATTCTGAGACTTGCTTTGAGGTTTGTTGGTGAAATGGTTCAGCTGCGGCACACGATAAGGGGCGAGTCAGAAATACTCGCTCTTGATCCTTGCTGGATGCTCTCTGCATGCCACACACTGCCGGGGTCCCGAAGTGGCTTTAGCTTTTTTTTTTTCAAAATTGGACATTTCATTCTTTATCTTCACTTGCTCTCTGCCAAGGTTTAAAAGTGATAACAGAGAGACGGCACTTCAAACAGTTTGGGTGTAGTTAGGTCTTTAAATAAAGGTGATTATCCATAATCATGGTCTGACTCAGGGTGTGGGGCTGCTGCAGGTGTCTGACCAGAGCCGTAGTACCAAAGTTAAGCACTTGGTGGCAGTGGATGGCTACTAAATTGTCAGGTTCTCTGGATGCACAGAGCTGTATTGTTGGTATGCAGTTGTCTTACTGGGTTCCTTTGAGCCAACTAGGTGTGCCATTAATACCGTTTCCTAGACATCTGAGGTTTAAAGGGTGGAAGAATTGTAAAATGCTTCAGTTGCAATTAGTCTGCCTTTTTTATCATTAGTTTGCTACTGTAAACAAGAAGTAATGAGTCTGGATGTTTAGTTTCTTTGTTTCTTTTTGTTGTTTTTTTTTTACATATCCAATATGAACGTTGTCTCTAGCATGGAAGATATCTTTCCTTTCCTTGATACCACTGTCTGTGCTGATTAGACTGATGCATATGTTGTTCTTCAATTTAACATATTTGATGCATTTCACTGATTTTCTGTATCTATTTTTACAAAGCCATGTCATTTCATACTTTTCTTTCTTCTCTGTTGTCTTTATACAAAACCTTTAATGCATAACACCCACAGACCGACGCCAGGTTGGCATCTTACTGCGTTCTGTAATATGTTTTCCTTCAGAAAGATGAACTTCAAGCCCCATTGCTCATCTGAGCCCACTTATTTATACACGTGAGTCATATTTGTTTATAGACACCCCGAGCTCTTTACATGATGCCGGTTCGTGGGTTTAACAGCGATGGAGACGGTCTCGGTTATCTGCAACTTTCACCGAGACTGGCTGAAGGAGCGGCGATGCTGCGGCTCGCACGTTCTGTGTTTCACCTCTTTCCGCCTCGTCATTTTTGTCTCTGAGGTGCTGAATCAATTTTTAACACGCAGCCATATGGTATTGTTGCTTTTGCAGATGAATATGAGGTAAAATAAAGCATATAATAGCAGAGCAGCAATGTTCACCCCCTGCTGTTATTTCCACATATGTTGTAAAGACGTCTGCCTCCATCGACCGGTGGTCGGAGTAAATCAAGCACTCTGTTTGAATGGGGCCAATTACTTGATATTGGCCCGAGGCTCATTTGATGGCAGATGTATAGTGCTCCAAACGGCGATGTGCTTGATGTTGGCCATGGGCACAGCATGAGGGGGGGACATCCAATCACACCGCGATGGCTGACCTGTCTCTTTATGTCCTGAGCGGATGTGAGGAACGGTCTTTTAATGCTGATTTGGGCGGGTACGCCGGCCTTGAGTCACACAGCCGGACCGGGATTAAAAACCTTATGAGGCCCCATCCTGATGTGGTGTAATCACCCAGTCATTTAATAAGACGTGCAGGCAGTTCTGTGTCATGTGTGAGGTGTTTTTCTTCTTTGCTGTCATGATTTCCCATGTTAGCTTTCAGCCGGCTGGCTGTGCCGCCGACGGGTGTTGTTTGCCGGGTTGTTTGTGTGTCACCTCGCATGTCTCTGTGTGAGGAGAAGGAGGAGGAACTTGCCACCACAAAAGAATGAAACTGAGAAGGGGAAAACTTCCTTCCAAAGCCCTTCAACTAGAACAAAAGAATAGGCAGAAAGACTATCTTGATGTTATTATCTCTGCAACATCTTCAGAGTTTCTGATATAAATGAACTAAAGGTTCTAAAATTGTCACTTAAATTATGCCTTTCATCTCCCCGTGGTTTTTAGTGAAGCAGTTCAGCCCAAGTCTCTAGTGAGTTTTTTTTTTTTTTTTTCTCCCCCTGTTTGCATTTCTGAACAAGCGGCATAACTGTAATGAATTCTATTATTTTAAAACCAATTACTGTTAGTTGGGAGCTTTTTTACCGCTGCCACCGTTCCCTCTGAGGAGCAGTGCTGCTGTAGTGTCGACTGCTCTCAAACTCTGATACATTTCTTCCCTTTTCCCCAACCACCCATACTAATGTGTTCTTCTAGTATGTACTGTATCTAATCTCTGCACACAGCACATTTGACTGACATCTTTGTGTGTAAACTGTAGAAATCAGTGCCTTCTTTAACAATTTTTTTTTTTTTAATGGGGGGTATAAAGGTTTTGTCATGGCATTTTATGAAAATGGAGCATGAACAGTTTTTTTGTTTGTTTGTTTTACTTTAGAATGATATAGTGTAAAACTAAAATCATGAGTAACCCTGGCAAATTTAGCTCAGGGAGACACAACTTCAGTTGGTTGAAGAATCTGTAAAGGGAACAAAAGGTTAAGGTGATGGATAGGATAGTTTCCACTTGAAGCTCATCACTGACTATTACTTTCGGACAGTTGGTATGAAGAGTAACCATGGCAATACAGTATTGTTCTTACAACTGGGAGCATGTAATTAGCATCAGTAGTTAACACAGACTACCTGAACTATGACCTCAAGTCCCAGAGGATCTGAAAAGCACCAAAGAGCAGAAAGAGAAGAAGGAAGTTCAAACAATTTCTTCACAGCTTTCTGTCCATGCAACCAAACATATTGTTTCTTTGGTTGCTGCTTTCTGGAAAGTAAATGAGTTTGATTAGCATTGCTTGCCGATGACTGAAGGTTTCATCCATCCAGGGCATTTTACTGTACAATGTCCCATTTGCTGAATAGGAAATTGAGCTATTAGAATGTTTGACAGTCACGAGACTCTCATACAGCAAAGGTCTTCAGTCAGAGGCTTCTTCAGACTGATTGCAAGACTGACTGCTACTGGAGATCCTTCCTGCCCACAGCATCACCATCCACAATTACTCTTTCTGTAGAGTCTTGGTCAATTTTCTTTTTGGGATTTTTTTTCAATTGAACTGAATTGATACTGAGCATCAAATGGAAAATAATTATAATTGCTGTTTCTTTGTCTTTTAGAGAGATTTCAACTGAGTTGGTTAGAAAACGTCAGCAAAACGTCCAGAACCTTGTAATAGACATAGAAGAATGGAGATAACTGAGAAAATAACAATCAGTTTCATAACCCACCCACCCCTTAGCACAGTTGATTGTTAAAACAAGGTCGGAAAAGGATGGCCAACGAAGAATTTAGTTTCATATTGGACTAATAATTATCTGTGCGTTTATTGAAATTCATATTAACAGACCATGAATAACATAAAAGCATTTGAATACAATTCAGGGCCAAGGCTGACTGACATTTCTGAAAGGTTTTTCATCCTCTCTTTTTCTTTATTATATATAATTAATGCTTTGGGGTCTAACAGAGGAGTATCCTTTAAACCAATTTTTGAGCATTTATTTGTTAGTAGTAATTATACGTATTCATGATCACTAAAGAGTTTTTTGAATGGAGTCTATTAAGAAATGCCTTTTTCGGTGCTGCTCTTTTTTACGTGCATTGGGCTAATTGGATCCAACTCCTTTGCTTGCTACTTTCTGGAGGTAGATGTTTTTGTTTTTTTTTTTTGCTCACATCTTTTCAGATTTTTGTCTTCCACCAAGGTTACTTATGTCCAGCCTCCATGCTCCTTCAAGTTGCACCCTTAGAAGTTTCTGCAACTTCTCCAGAGTGTGAAATTGTTAACATTTTTGCCTGATCTTGCTGTGTGTAGCTATTTTCCATATTCACTTACACAGGCTGGAAGAAAGCAGAGAGAAAAACAGGGATTAGACACGTCTGCTCATTAAAAGCCAGCCACTCATTCTGCTCTAAAGATTGATTTATAGCTTATTTAATAAGCTGAAAGGTTACCTCAAAACAGATTTTCTCCGTAATTGACCAATTTAGTGCCGCTCGATAAGCATTCATGTTAAACTGAGCTTGTTTGAGGTATTTGTTCCTCTCGATTCCTATCCCTTCCTGCGCGTTATCACTGATATTACAGTATCATGATTATTTATGAGATGAGGTGTGAAATATTCAACATGTTTTTTTGGATGTTAACATGATGTGGGTCCAAAATCGGGCCACAATGGCTCCAGAATTAGTTGGTATCACTGAATGTTCCCCTAATTGCCTCACTTTGCCCAGCAGCTGTCTGCTATTAGGTTTCTTTGTTCCAGATGTTATCTCATTAGAATGGCATTGATCATCCTAATGACTCTGGGAGAGATTATTGGTCTACATTAGTGTGACCTGCTTGCCTCCCCACTTCCCTGAGGTCAAATGACAATAGCTTCATTAATTCATATGTGGAGCTGACGGTTAAATATGGCACCATCCTTGGCATCCTCCAAGTTATAGTCCAACCTGCTTGTTTTCAAGTGGCCAATGTTTTAATACCGGTATAGGTTTTAGTGTTTCAGCTGTGATTGACATCCTTGCGTGGTTTTTGTTGAATAATTTTGTGTTTTTTATTAGTCAGTTTACAAAAAGGTGACCTTATGTGTAATAGAGGAATGTTTTTGTTTGTTTGCATTAAAACGGCAAGATCTACAGACTTTGTTATTCAGGGTTATTGGAAATAAAAGTGCTATTCAAATCCTGCCTCACGAAAGGCTTTTTGCTCGTTGCCATGTGTGAATTGTTTTGGTTAGCTGTTTTTTTTTTAATTTTTTTTTTTTATTAGTGACATGATTGAGGTTGTCTTCACAATTTGGCCATGGACCTAACCTGTTGGCAGAAACCTCTTGCAGGTTGCAAGGCTGTTGACATCCACTGGAAAAGCACTCGTTGTCTCACTGTAATCACATTTTATTTCGCTGGAATTGTATGTGTTAGACTAACTCAAATTATAGCTTAGTTGTGAAGTAGAAAGAAAAAGTACACACAGGTTTTTGTAGATGAAAACCTTAAAAATGAGGCTTACATATATATACCCAGAGCACATATCACCTAATTAGAATTACAATCCTCCTGTGTATAATTTCATCTCAGTGTCAGGCCAGCTTTTCTCTGAAGGACTCAGAGATGTTTTAGAGAACATTAGTGAACAAACAACAGCAGGCAGGTCAGAGAGTAAGTTGTAGGGGAGTTTAAAGTACGGTTAGGTTATAAAACAATCACAAAACACTGATCAATCCATCGTTCGGAAATGGCAAGAGGATAGTCCAACTGCAAATTCATCAAGACATTGCCGTCTACCTGAAATGACAGCTTAGAAATGGTCAAGAGGCCATGATTCGTCTAAAGTAGTAGCAGCGATCCACATTTCATACCGAATAATGTATTTGTTGTTACAGCCACAAGTCATACACTTTCCAAAGCTGGCCATGAAGGCTTCCATGTCCATTTCGCTACAAGACACGTAGGAGACGGAGCAAACATTTCCGAAGCTGCTCTGGTTGAATGAGATTGAAATCCAATGCATCTGAACAGTGAAACATGGTGGTGGCATTAGGAAGTTGTTGGGATGAAAGCAAGTTGGACGAAGCCAAATTAAGCCAATCCTGGAAGAAAACCTAATATAGGCTGCCAAAGAGTTTGGACTGGGCAGAGGCTCACCTTCCAGTAGGACAATGGTTCTAAACATGCAGCCAGAGCTGCAAAGAAATGGTTCATAATCAGGGCCTGCAACTGTTCTGCAATGTTTGGATGCATCCCTGCTTCAACACACCTGAATCAAATGAGTGGTTAATGATTTGTTTGCAAAACCTACTGACACGCCAAGGAGGAAATTCAACCTTTTGATTCAGAGGTGATTTAGCAGGATGTGTCCAGAAGTTGCAGGACAGTAACACTGGAGAACTGCAGTTACAGACCCCTGGTTTGGATTACAACATGTTTTTGTGTTAGAATAAGTCTAGACCTGAAGATATTTTGTAATCTATAAAAAAAAAAAAAATCTTGATAACTGATACATATATTTTTAAACTGACTGAGTATAAGCTATTTTACAAAGAATGAACAAAATCTCAGTGGGCAAATCAGTAGTGTAATTACAATTAAAGGAGATACTAAGAAGTTTCTAGTTGGGAAGGCTGAATACAAATGTTTTAGATTTTTTTTTTTATTGCAAAAAAAATATACATATTGCTTATTTATATATTACTTTGTTTTGTTCCGTCACATCTCATTAAAATACAGTCAAGTTTCTAGTTGCAGCAACACAAAACATGGTAAATATCAAGGGTTGTGAAGACCTTTTAAGACACTGCAGAATAATTTAAAAATGCGAGTTTTCTCGATAAAATATGCAAATTATCACACAACATTCTGTTCTGTTTCTTTTTTTGAGACGGCCTTTCTTAGGGTATTTTAATAATTGGCAACATGAGATAAAATTGAGCTGGCAAGTCAAATGGACAAAAGAATAGGTGGAAAGGTTCAGCTCAGAAGGAGGTGGACACCACAGGAGAGGGAAAGTAGCACACGTCACGTAAATGACGTGAATATAGTACGAGACAGGGAGGAGGAAAAAAGCCTAATTGCACTGTCCAGTCTGTCCCTTTCTCTCAGTGGTCAGCACTGTAACTATTTCTGACTGAACTAGTTTCTGGAGACTAGCGTAAACCTGCCACAGTGCATTTCTCTTGTCAGCTAATTTTCTTATATAACTCGTAGGTCTCGTATTGCCGGAAGGCTGCAGCGAAAAGAGACCTTGGAGTTGTATAATTATTGTATTAATCTGTTTCATACTTTAGCATCTAACGAGTAGTAAAACAATAGCGCTCAATTGCATTCATCTCAAAGGTTCAAGTTGCCGGGCTCCACGGCCTAATGAAAACCGTGAGGCATCAGTTTAATTATAATGTACTCGCCCGTTATCGTAGAGAGATTTTTTATTTGGGGGCCTTAATGAATTTCTCATCAGTTTGTTATTAACATTTTGTTATACGAGGCTCAAATGGGGAAGTAGGCAATTACAGGGCTTTGTGCTCCCAAAAGGACAAGAATTTGTGGCTGTGTGGATGAGAAATAACTTGTCCCAAAGAGCTGCGTCTTGGATACATTCACAGTTTGCTGCTGTTCAGAAACTGGACTCTGCATGCAGACAACCAGACGCCTCATGTGTTTTTGTTTTTACTCATAGCCACATTAGTATATGGAGTTTTTTTGGGGTGTGACACGATGCAACAAATTTATATAGAGGTTGTGTATTTAAACATGACTGTTAGCTACATGAGTGTTTAGTATATTAACCAGGCTGACTTGTTTTAATGGGATATTAAGATTAGCATGATGATGTTGGGTGTCTTTGTTCACAAAACACTCCTCCGGTTTACATCATTTTCTGGTTGAAGAACTTGATTGCTACTTTTATGGCTTTGTAAATGGGGAGTTAATAAATTACCCTCTGATTAAAGACAATGCCCTCACATTTGATGGAAAGGCCATTTGCTATTGCTGGCTGATATAAATCATGTATATGTGCTAGTCTTTAGCATGAATTATTATTTTTTATTTAATTTGCTCCCTTCAGCTCCATTCTGACTCGTCCCTGACAGCTGCACACGGCATAAACGTTTCATGATTAGTTCAAAAAGATTTCGCTTTCGGCACGGACAGGGGCCTTTACATGATTTACAGAGTCTGTGTTTCTACACGAGGTCTAAAAATACAGACTGTCCCAAGAATGAGCCTTTGGAGTTACGGATGCTGTTTTATCTGAGACATTGGACTGGTTTCTGGACTTCTGCTTAGTGCAGTGGTTTTAAGCTCTGCTCCTTTAGGGCTAATCTCCTGCAAGTTTCAGATTTGTCCCTGCTTCAGCACCTCTGATTTAAATTGAGCCATTAACAGGCACCTGGAGGACATGTTGACATGCTGAAGAGGTAATTCAAGCCCTCTTATTAAGTCGGCACACCTGATTGAAGTTTTAGATGCGTCCCTGTGCTGAAGCAGGGACGCATCTAAAACTTGCAAGTCAATGGCCAGGGAGAACTGAAGTTTGACGCCTCTGGTTTAGGCATTTGCATAGAGACCTTAATTCAGTTATTAAAATGATTTTATTTATTGATTGTGATGCCATAGAATGACGCTAAGAAAAATGTTCAACTTTATTTTCGTCCATCCTTCTTTCCATGATATGTACCTGGTGTAAAGTGGTACCCTTTTTGAGTTAGT
The DNA here is from genome assembly GCF_000485575.1 of Poecilia formosa. Lineage (NCBI taxonomy): Eukaryota > Metazoa > Chordata > Actinopteri > Cyprinodontiformes > Poeciliidae > Poecilia > Poecilia formosa. The sequence goes on from NW_006800362.1 coordinate 45,866, forward strand.
GTCCATTATTATATTATTACATATCCTGCACTTGCAGCCTCTCTCCTAATCACTTCTCTCATTTCATTTACATGCATTTTAGTTTGTAGAAATCTGTTGTAGGTCTAAGTATGGCTGAACAAAACGGGTATTGTAAAATCGCAACGTATAAACAAAGACAATTTGTGAATACTTTAAGCTACTGTTGCATGACACTTTGGTCAGATGTAGTTTTTAAAATGGTTTTAACAGCCAATAGTCTCGTTTTTAAAGTTATTTTTCAAAGTGCCAAGAAAAAAATGCATCTTTGCTGGACTAATTAAAGGCTTGGTTTGTAATTCTGTCGTAAGCATGGCAGCGCTTCATGGCAAAACAGCGACATGCGTAGTCTTTCAACACAATTTTCTTTTTCCCAGGTGAAGAAAATATACAGTAGAGTTTGTTCTTTGTATAACAACACACATTATCTTAAACGATACAGATGAGAACTCTGCAAGATGCTGTGAAAAATATGCATGGCTAAATTGTTGGGAAAAGTTGAGCTTGTTTTTGTTTTGTGATGAATTGCTTTTTTTTTTCTTAGTTCTGCAAATTGACACGTCTTATTTTCAACTTCTTCCCCAGCTAAAGTATTAAAGTAGACTTTATTTATTCAAGCAGAAAAATGCAAATTGGTTTAAGTCCAAAATGCTTCAAAAGCGTTACTTTGCATAGTCATTTAAACTGTGGCTCTTAATTACAGCTGGTGTCTGTATCTTTTACATAAATGTAACTCCTGACGGAAAGCACAAAATGAAGTTTTGGATTATGGGGAGTGAGGGGACCAAAAACAAGGATGGTGGATAATAAGACAGATGGTCCAGGTCTGTTGACAGAAGCTTCATGCATGGTAACAAGGTAAGAGAATAGTACAGCATTTCTGCTGACCCTACGCCTCATATCTATATATAAAAAAAACTGACAGTGCCTTCCAACCATCCTCAACACTCAGCGCAAACATGGCTTTACATGCTGGCAACTGGACACAAACACAAACACTGAGCCGCTCCCCAGCCTATCGGTTTGTTTCATGCATCTTCAGATCTTAGTCACATTGATTGATACACTGAGGAATAGCCTGCAGCTTCATTTTTTATATGAGAGCTATACAAGCTCTATACAAGAGGAGAAGGCTCGCTGGTCATTACGGGCCTGAGGAACCGTAGTCTTCCCAGAACAAGTCCGTTCCCAGACCTAATGTTTCATTAATGAGGGGAAAACATAAAATATCAAAGCAAAATCAATTTACATTTTTCACAACGGCCATCATTTATTGATTTTTATCTTGGTCTACTAGTTGATAGAACTCAATAATGGCTGCATAAATACTCTGTGCTGTTGCATATTGAAAGGCCTGGGAATGCATTATTGAAACGAGAAAGTTGAAGTTAGGACTTTTGTTGAGAACATAATCTGCCTCTCTGCGTTTGATTTCTGGTTAACTGAATGAACGGAAGCTTTCTAAAAGTCACTCGGGTTTCACCTGCTCACATCTTCAGGGTCGACCGACATTTTCAGTTTTATTTTCTGAGTGATTACAACACCACAGTGTTAGTGCTCAGAAGAGGTTTCTCTCCTTAGTAGAAACTCCCCTGGCAGGTTTACGTCCTATCCCCTCAGGCTGGATTAGCACCAGTGCTGGAGGAGGATGAGTTGAGGGAGTCAGGAGGATAATGAGGGCATGGGGTGGGCCCAGGGGCAGCCGGCAGGGCCCAGTTAGGTGAATCTGCTTGTGGTACTAAGCCTCTTAGCTCACTCCATTCTTACTGGTGTTCTCAAACTGGCATTTCATTGGCTGTTCTATTTAAATACGTGTCTAAAACGATGTAAATCCTGTGATTCCAGCTGTTTTGGGATAATGAATAGCGGGTCTATTTTTCAGTACTGTGAAGAAAACCTAATGCTCAATCCACATTTCGTGGCCAATTTCAGATCTTCTGGTTCTGTAAAAGTTAGATTTTTATTACAACTGTCAATGTTAACACATGCAATTTATCTAAAAAGTTCAACTTGTTAATATTAGATAATGCATGACCTACTTTGACCTAAAAGACTGTCTCCAGTGGAGAGAGCGTGCTACACAGTTCAAAGCAGACCGTTGCACAGTCTTATACCGTGTTCAACAATGCAAAGTCAGAAACATGAGTGAAAAGATGACTGTTTAAAAAAAAAAAAAATAAACATTGCAATGGACATCTGAATAAAAGCAGGATAGTATTTAGCCTGCTTACTCCAGTGGTGAATTATCCTTCCACTGAAGCACAACCAGGTAATGGTTAGTATTTCTAAATTACGGTTGAAACAAAATTGCCTCTTTTAAAAATTCCTGAATTTGAAAACTGAGATGTTTGGTTTGATTTAAAAAAAAACAAAAACAAAAAAAAACTGCATTTTCTTAAGCAGTTTTGGAAAACATGCATTTTTACTTTTCAAGCTTGCAAAGTTAATTGTGACTAATCACAACACTAGAGCATGATTAATGTGATTAAAATTTTTAATTGATTGTCAATGCAAATGTTTATCTTTTTTTTAAAACAGATCAACATTAAAAACATTTTTTTTTGCATTTGTCATATGACCAGTCATTACTTATTTATAATTGTAGAGGTGACATTAGTGATTAGCATGACGGTTATAAACGTAACAGCTACTGAAACCTCCATGTGTATGCCTTTGCAAATATAGAGCTGTATTTACATGATGATATCATACAACTGCCAACATTTGCAAAAAGTTCTTGTTCAGAAGTTGGAAGCTCGGCAGATAAAATAGGGACAACCTTTCGGTACTCTGTTCAGCCTTCCTGTTATCTGCGGAAAATCATGCTCTCACTTTGAAGCAAGTCTTGACTCTGAAGCCATCAAAAAAATGTTAAATTTGAAAAATGTTTAGTGGTTTTTCACATCATTATTTGTGTCCAGAACATACATGATCATCTTGTTTTCCTAGAATGTTTAGTCTTGCAGAGTTTTTCTGCAGCATGGAAATTATTGTCAGTTTTCTTTTGTGGTTTTTACCTATGCTTAAAAAAAATCCATCCAATATGGACACTTCAAGGATCCAAACAGTTTAGTTTTTTTTCTGCCTTAAATTGACTTCCCTTGCTGTTTGCAGGCTGCACTGATCTTAGTAAAAAGCAGGTTTGGGCTTTTTGGCAGCTTCAGGTGAATGTCATTGCAGTGTGTGACTGTTGAAGGCAGACAATGATTTTGACTCAGAATTACAGTAAAAATAACCAAATCTATAAAAACCCAGATATATCCAAGTGCTGCATGAAGTTTCTGCAACTCTTGACTTGACACTTGACAGCTTGACATTCCATATAGTCAGGGGTTGTATACCTGAACAACATGCTGATACAGATACTGATGTCTAAACAGAACAGACTTTTTCTTATTCAGTTATTCTGTTTTACTTGACATATATATTTTTTTTAATTCTCCAAAGAATAGCTGCTATTTTCAGTCTCCACTTGGTCAGAAGGCAATCTGCCATTTTTATGAAAGCGGAACATATTCATTATTCTAAAACAGGTGGAAGATGATTGGTCAAGTCTAAGGAAAGTACATTGATGTTTTGAATTAAATGTAGGGTATTTATCTGATACCAACTAAATAAACTTGGATAATATTAGAAGAGTCAGTGCTTTATACTCCTGAATAAAATCTAAGTTTAAAGCATTATGTCAATGCTGATCCAGTTACATTTCCTCCACAGTGCTATTACACTTATGATTTCAAACTACATCCAAACTCAGTTCAACTTGGTGCTTCTAAAATAATTTTGACCTAGTAACCTTGCCGTAGAACTTACAAAATAAGAGTTGCAATAGTCAACTTTATTTGTATAGCACATTTCAACCATCAATGTTTTTAAGACATAATTGTTAATTGTTATCAATGACTGAGGATTTCATAGATGTTAAGATGTCAGTGGAGCTAAGTTTTTGTAGCACTACTTTAAAACTACAAGCAGTGTTTAGTTATATGACAGTATACTAACGCCAACCTATTGCTGTGTATACATCCTTAATCTAAAACATGTTTAATTTGCTCTTCTTCTGTGTTACTATAGTTTCAAAGGGCTTTCTAATAGGATCAAGCAAGTAATTTACTTGCATAGCTATCAGCGAGACTGAGCAAAAACATTTAGAAGGCAGAATAACAATTTATTTTGTGTTTGTGATTATATTTCTGTAGTTTAAGCAACTTATACTTTACTGATGGTGACACTAATTGGTGTTCTTTATCCATAATTACTCCTTTACCTCCACTTTCGTATGAGGCGAGAAGCTCTGAGAGGACCTGGCAATGAAACTTAAGATATGCAACACACAGAAACCTTCTGATCATCCTGCAGAGCACTAAAGTCAGCTTGAGAAAATCTGAAGACAGAATTGTTGCACGTGAAATAAATTAAGATTTATACAGCTAGCCAGACATTGTGAGCACCAACAGGCTGACTTTATTTTCAATGTGGGCAAAACTTGCATCCTGGCATCCAGATAAATGTTACTCACAAACATGTTGTGTAACTTCACATTTTTGCAGAGCAGCAACACAGCTCACATAGCAGCCAACACCTTCCAGCAGTCGGCTAAGGGAGAGCTGCTGAATAGTAGATGACTGGTTTTACGGGATAAGTGTGAATATTTGTTATTTTTCTGAATATGTTTTAGATTTGGAATAGGGCAAAACTTTGTTACCACGACGACGTGCAACAGCTGCTTTACACTTGTTTACACTTTTTTTCTTCCATTTTCCAAAACAAGATGTTGTCTCTATACCTACTAGATCTCATGTTCTTTCTGCATAGTCTAATATTTATTCATTTTTACAAAGCAGTAGATTTCCAAAAGGCTGTTATGTTTGCGTATTGGCAAGTTTGCACTGCAAATGTGCTATACAGCTCAATATGAAGTTTAAATTTGTGACACTAAGTTGGTGTTATTTGTATTCTATTTCTGTTTTACTTACATTTCTAGATGTCTCAAAAATATGAAGTTTTTCATTGGATTTTATGTCTATGCTTGTAATTAGTGGCAGGCTCAGTGAGTCGACCTCCAGATCTAAATAATGAAATTTGCAGAGCCTGTCTGCCTTCCAAATAATTACCATTAAGTGGGACGTGATAGCAGGAAGCTCCAAGGGCTGATGGGAGCTCATCAGGGAGGCCAACCATTTACTCCAATCGACACTAAGACAGCCTGCGCTCCCTGAGGTCCTCCTTTCCACACCCTGAGACGCTGACTGTGGGGTACTGCTAATTAACTCAATGAAGAGGAGGTTTCTGCCACAGTTGTCTTAAACAATGCTCAGGTGTGCATGCAATACTCCCAGGCTCAAAGCCAGTTTGGCTTTTGTCTTGCCTCCAATTTATCGTCTTTTAGTTCCGATTACGCTATAGAATCCAGGCTGCTGTATTCTGTGTTCATTTATTTAAATAATGTTGCTGAAATTCAAACAGTAAGTTAGAAATAATTTCTATTCTCCCAAATGTTTGATTGTTTTTACCATTTTGAGAAATTTCTCTGGCATTTCTGCGATTGCATTGTTATATATTTTTACCGGAACTTACCCTGGGATTTTTTTTTTTTTTTTTCATCTGAGCTGATTGTCTTTGTAAAGACCTAAATGTTACCTGATGTTAGCTGATGTTACCTGAGCTCAAAGTGAGGCGGCAGAGGATGTAATTACTGAAAAGAGTAATTTTTCCCCCCCAAGAAAGAAAAGACAATAGAGGCACCATCGATATAGACAAACTTTCCTCAACCCTCTCGCCACACTCTAGTAATGAAGACCTTTGCTATTGGCTTAGATGGATGAGGGCAGCTCTCTGAGAGCGAGTGAGCAGGAGGCAGGTAGATGTTTGTTTAGATCTAGATCATGTTGGATATATTGGAATGGGAGTGGGCTTGTTGGATAGAAAGGCGCATTAAGACCAGGGTGATTAAGGACCAGAGTTGATAGAAAACGAAGTACTATCGACAAGGCTTTGTCTTCCCTGCTCTCTCCCGTGCCCCTGTCTAGTCTCCTTGAGGCTAAGCTACCCGACTAGACTCACAAAACTCAAGAGGGATTGATTGTTCAGCTGTAATTTTCTATGCAAACCCGAGCCAGGCCATCAATCCTTTAGGTTTCAGGAGGGGTGGTCTTATGCTTATATTGTTGTGCAGCACCACTTCCCTGTCCTCTTTTCAGAAAGCAATGAAAGATATGTAAACTAAATAACTGTCCAGCTACATTCTAATTTACTGTTTTGTAAACTTTCAGGTTAATAAAGTTCACTGCCTTTGTTGAAATGTTGGTTATTGAGTCAGATGCTCATGCTCTTATTCTGAAGTGGGTGAAGACTATTTAAACAGCAGTTCTGTTTCCTGTGATCTTTTTCCCAAACATGGACAGCAGAGAACAAAATATGAACATAAATGCAATTATTAAACATGTAAATTACAAAGTCAAATTTAAATTGGTGCTTAAGGGTTGTCTTTCGAGGGCAGACGGAATTTGAATTGAAGTTAGTGCTTTAGCATTAACTTCCACTAAATACTGTGTTGGTGTAGTGCTTTACTGGGACCAATATTCATGGATATTGCTTTGAACTCAGCGCAAGTAACTTTTTTATGTTAGTGGTGCCGGCCACTTTTTTTTAATGACGCATCATCAGAGTTGTGTGTATAGAATGTTGCACATTATTAGAGCTACACATTATATGGAATTGCTATAACTGTGTGCAATATTGCAATCATAAAGGACACCAGTGATATGGTATTTCGTACCATCTAATATTTGAAATTCGTCTTGCCAATAAAACACAAACACACTTGGTCAGCTGGATGGATTTGCACTGGGTTTTTAGTTCTCACCAGATTTAGAAATACATGACCAAGCACCTCAAGTTCAAGTAGAGTGGTAGGGACATCACTAATTTGGAAAATAATGAAAAAAATTAAGGTTAATTACATTCTGTATCATCATTGCAATTTTCTGCAGTAATATTACAATTTTGTGTCATGTCATCATGAAAATATTGATTTTGCTTAAAATGGAATAAGGTTTAGGTGATGGAGAGAGAGGAGGAACCTACCTGAGTCTTCATCCCCTCTTGGTCTTTCTTGTTCAGTGTGTGCCGGCAAAACCAACTGTTACACATTTATGCGTCTTAACATTTTAATCTTTTATTAAACACACACAAACTTACATGCAGATACAAATGTGCACATACACAAGCCTTGAAATTCAACCAGAGAAGCTCCTGCTTTCCAACTTGAAAGCATCGCCGCCGCCTCAGATGTGACATCAGCTCGTTCTGTCTCTTGCTCTCCCTTCCCTCCTTCCCCCTCTCCTTTCCTCTTTCCTACCCTCTTTCATCAGCTGAGCCCATCTTTTGACACTTCAGAAGGTGTTCCTCACATGCCTGTCACCTCTCCCCTCCTCCACTAACACTTTCTTCCAAGCTCTCTATCGAGAGCATGCGTCTCTGTCGGAAACTTATGTACTTTGTAGAGTTAACGCCTTAGCGTTTGCATCACCTTGAAGTTGGTAAGTGGTACTGAGTGGAGAGACCGATCTTTAGTGTTTAAAGGGAGAAGAGCTCTGAAAAATTCTGCGTTGGTGTAGCTTGGTGAGCAGACAGACGTCACACCAAAGAAGGGTGGAGAGAAGTAACCGTTTCACCTTTGTACTTGAGATTCTTTACAACTTTCAACATCAGACTGTAGGAAGAGGTGGAGGGTTAGGGTCTTAAGTTTCCCCTTTCTCAGTTTTTTACAGTGTGTTGCAAATCTCTGTCTCTTTATATATTAATGTACGAAGCGCACATCAAGGGTAGTTCTTCTGATATTGTACGATCACTTGAAATTATTTTCTGAAACATTTACACAAACAATTGAGAGAGAGAGACAAAGAAAACATCAGGAGAACTGTGCCGAACATGTTAGGTTAACTATACCTAAGTACACTAATTAATAAAATATTTTTCCCTGCCTGAACTGCAGTGAGATTGTGCATCGCTGTGTAAACACAGCCGTGTGGGCTGAGCTGTGTTGACTCCCGCATGCCTGTTTAGAAGCAACTTGGCTCAGGCTCAGAGGGATTGGTTACCTACCCCAGAATGTCTGGAGGTGGTCTCTGGCTCTGAAAAATTTATTCAGTTGTCGGCATGTTGGTGTTGCGAGGCCTGTGATGCGTTTGCTTGTATGTGGGTTTTCTTTGCTTGATAATAACAGCATATCTGTCATAGAGAATCAGAGCTAGAAGGTTTTTTTTTTTTTTTGTTGCGCATATTTTGGTATGCGCGCTAGTGTACATAGTGTGTTTGGATTTTCTGAGTTTCTGAGAAACCATAGCAAAGCCAATTTTTCTGGCTCCTCCGGTAAAGTTGAATAAGAAGTCTTCAAGTTTATTTTTTTTTATTGCAGTAGTATCATTTCTCACTGAAAAATGAACAAAAATTTTAATTTGAGTAAATTTTTCACAATAGTAAGAATTTCTTTTAACCAAATTACCAGTTTTATAATTATTAACAATCTTTTGTTAATATAGCCAAAATATTTTTTAGTTTGATTTCTACCAAGAATATCAAGACTTTGATTCTTGACGCCCAGTGGTGTCATGGACTTCTCTAGCTCATCCAGAATCCTGGGTTTTCATTTTTTTTTTTTTTTTTTTCAAATCTCTACTCAGGTTTTCTATTTGATTTAGATCTGGGCTCTGAGATGACCTGAAAGGAGGGAGGTTAATTTTCTGCCCAGTGAACCATTGCTCTGTTAATTTTGGCCATATGTGTTGGACCGTTACCGTAGTAAGGGACTCAATTATTTCCTATTTTTAGTTTTTTTTGACAGATGGTGACCAGAGAAGGAACACAGCTCAAGTTGGGGTCTTAGTTGAGTTTAGTAAACACTATACATTTGTTTGTGAAGGCAAGACATGAAAGGCCAGAAGTGGGGGTGTAATAGTTTTTATGGAGGCCTAGTTACCTCAAGACGGTACCCTATAAACATAATCTAGTTTCCTTGTTCAGTGCAGTGGCCAGTAGCTAAAGGAAATTGATCTATGCCATGTTTATACCCCAGGCAAACAAGAAGTCGTGGCTCACCTTTAGGTGTGAATGTGTTTGTGTTTTCCTGTGATGAACTGGCGACCTGTCCATGTTGCACCTGGAGATGGGCACCAGCACTTTCATGACCCTGCAATGATTAGTGGTGAAACATGGCGTACTTCTTATATGAATTGTTTTCCATTAAAGATTAGATTGTTTTTTTTTTTTGTTTGTTTTTTACATATTTAAGGACACTGCAAGTAGTTTGAGTGTCCAAGTTTTCAAAAGCTAAAATGTTCTCATAAACTTAAAGCCTTTTGACTTTTCAGCAGTCAAGATTTTTCTCTTTATGTTGTTTTTCTGTACTTTCTTATGCAAAGCTATAAAACCTCTTGAAGGAGATAACTCAAGTTTAGATTTGCATCCTGTATGTCTTGGCAGATATATCCTTAGGGATATAAATTGTTTCCACTTGCTTGTGCTCTCCTGTTTAATGGCAGAGTTAGCCAGGGGGGAAATCTCTGCATTATCAGCTCATTGTTATACCAGCTCATGGCAGGAACAGGTTAAGTCACCAAAAGTTCCTCACAACAGTTTTTCTTCCAAGTTTTATTTTCCAGCGCTCACCTAAAGAGACATCATAGGCAACAGTGGTCTTTTGGCAATATTTTCTTTGTAGGCAGTCACAATGTAGCAGAAGCAGGGTTCCATTTCTATGGTATTATCCTCTCCCCATGTAAAACCACAGCTTCTATCGAGGCCTAATCCCCAGCATGGGGAGAGGAGGCATTTTAGATTTATTAGGTTTTTTTTTTTTTTTGCTCAAAGCTAAAGAAAGCCCTAGGAATGCAGTTCGTGCCACGCTGAGATCAGTATGTGCTCAGCGCACACAGACACAAAAGGATTTCGGCTAGTCGTGGAAGTGAAGAAGGATAGAGAGGAAGGGGAAAGTTATGGCATGATACTGCGACATTCAATTTTGGAAAGTTTAGCTTCATTATCATGTGAATTTATTATTCCTTGGAGCAAAACTGACATTAAATGACACATTTCCCTTTTAATATGCTGGTCAGAAATGCTGCAGCGGCCATTTGAGCTTTGGAGGAAGTAGACACAGAGGAGTAAGCAAAGCAGCTCTGAATCTGGCTGGGGATTTTCTGCCTCTGTGAATCTAGAGATTCCTCAGACGAGAAGGAAGTGCTTGTGTTGTGTTTTTGGGTTTTCTTTTTAGGATTGTTGTGTATTGGTTTTTGTTCTGCAGACAATGGCATAGTGCCATCTTTCTCTGGGTTCAATAAACACTTCCTTTACATTATTCGAGGGCATCAAGCCAGACCAGACCAGACCAGGCCAGGGGAATCGCTCTGTTATTAGAAAACACGATTCTTGCCACTTGGCTGGCTTAGGAATATTGATGGTAGTTGCAGTTAGAATGGCCTTTGCAGATTAAGCAAAGCTTAATATTTAAAATCATCTTGCTGTTATCTTTGACATTCTTCAAGTAGTGTCTAGTTATTATTGATCTGCTGCTGGTTTCAGAAACCAAAGAGATAATTGAAGCCAGAGATTGATTTATAAGAAAACACATTTTTCTGCCTTTTGGTTGCCACGGCGGCTCAATATGATGGATATTGAGAAGATGGTTGAAAGCAGGGGTTAATTTGGGATTTTTCATGTAGGTGGTGGATCAGACTCTCTGGTGTCAGTGTTGCTATGGATGTGTACATATATGTGAATATGCAGCAATAATGGACAGACATATTTTTAACAACTCTGACCTATATTTAAAAAAAAATGGTTGCAACAGAGCAAGAGTAAGTGTTTGATAAGAAATGAGCTCAACTTGACACCATTTGAGCCTGTCTCAATGTAAAAGCAATAGACTTGAATAGTAGAATGGCTTTGTTGGGATGAAATAAATTGTTTTCATTATGAATGTAAAAGCAGGTAAATCATAAGGCAGCTAAAAGGCCCGTGATAACTCCAGAGAAGTGGTGCATACACTTATGCTAATTGCTTTAGCTTTGGCTTCAACTAAATACCATAATACCATGTTAATGTAGCGCTTTACTGTTGGTGGAACTAACTTTTTAGTTAGTGGTTCCCACCACTCCTCATTTTGTGTTGTAGATTTACTATGCAACAAAAGGAGAGCCATTGGTGAAAGAAAGTCAGAGGAATATAATTTTTGTAGCTTGTCAAGTCTTTAGAGCTCTTCTCAGTTGAGATAAAAACTTGGCTTTTTGATCTACATGCACAAAATGCAAAAATCATGAAAATTGATGCTGTTTAATGTTCAGTGACCAAGCTCCTCTCCTCCCTTGCTGTTGAACATTGAGGGTGTCATAAAACGTAATTTAGGGCAGAGATTTTGTCTCTGAAATCTGATGTGAAGTTTTTAGGCAATATAAGTTTCTGAATTGGGTAATCTCTTCTATCCTTGTAATGGATTCACAGAGTCTTCTCACAATTTAGATTCAGAGTACTTTGAATAAAACGGCACATCCTGAAATGAGGTGATTCGATGTGCCATCACTTTGCACATTAGTGCTTTTGTCACTCATTGTCATTTCCTTGATTCCCACCAGTGCAGTTGAACTCATTTCTAAACTGTGCTCTTCTTGAAACACTTCATTTTCCTTGTTAATCTGTCACTGATAGATTTTGGTTGTCCTTTCATGTGCTGTAATGACGAGCCAAGCTTTGGAACACCCTTAATCTCAGTTTGCCGAGTTTGTCTCTCTCTTTTTGTCATAATTGTCACATCAAGCTCTTGAACAAAAACCGGTTTTCTCTTCTTCAGAAGTGAGTCACTTAAATAAACATCATTTCCATATGACAAGTTATTGCTTTGTTTCTTTGTTTATGGGATTGCATCTGGGCACAGTGAATAAACTGTTTTCTACTGTCAGATGTATTAAATTTCCACAGATTTTAATAGTATTTGCCTACATTTGCAAATAGCTAGGCATGTCTGTAGGCCCGGAGATCACTTGTTCTTATTTATGACCTTCCATCCTAATTTCTGAGCAAATGATCCCCATTATTTTCTGAACTGGATTTGGGCTTTTTACTTGTCTTTTATCAAATTAAATGATCTTATGGCGTAGACAGGAGAAATTGGATAATAAGAATAACATATCTTCATCTTTTTTTTAAGCAAATGATTATGACTTGATGGTTTCAAGGATGAAACGCCCCTTGGTTCTAACTTCAGATCAGAGTGAGAAAATTCATGAGGCAAGAAAAAGTGCACTAATTATTTACAGAGAACCTGAAGAGATTATTTTTTTTTATTGCATTTGAATTTAATGTGGAATGGGCTTTTGGTTGTATCTCTAAATTAGTTTCTAAAACTGCACTGACTGAAGTTGTTCTGTTTTACTTTAGTTGTAAGTTCTTTACACATTTGTTTGTTTTTCCTTTTACTAAAATGTAGGTTGTTTATAATCGTCTTAATATGACCTTTAAAAGTTATGTTAAATAACTAATTAAAATCCAAGCGTTAGTTGTATTCAGATATAGGCTGGTTTCATTTAATTCGGTGGCATGACTGTCTTCGTTGATTCAACCTCCTGTAGATTGTGTGCAGACACAATAATGAAGAGACATCGCAGAGAGAAAATATGTTTTCATTAACCTTTCTTGGTTTTATGCAAAAACATCTTCGCAAAAAAATCTTTACATACCTAAAGTTGATTGATGTTCGATCAACTCAGTTACAAACGTACCTTTCTGACAACTGGCGCTAATATAGTGTCCTTTAGCAAAAGTGTGTTATGTCCATTAGAAATGCAACTGGTTGAGTCTCTCTTGCAACCTTGCTTTCAGATGCCCCTTTACATCAAGGTGCCAAGTTAAACACTTGAATGTTCACATTCTTAGGCAGATAGTGTTAATCCAATGCGCAACCAAACGCTAATCCAGTCCTAAAAACATAGCTCTCGGTTTGGTTGAAGTTAACTGGCGTGATTCGAATGCATATGTGAATGCTAGACTAGAGTAGAGACCACTTCAAAAGCAGGAAGCAGACTACGTAGAGCAGGGCATTCTGGGTCAGTACAACCAAATCAAACGTGTGACTCCAGTGCTAGAGGGAGAAAAGCCTTGTGGTCTTTTGCTAAAGACAAAAGAGAAATCCTCCAACTGCTAAAATCTGATTTTATTCCCTTTTTTGTTTTGTTACATTTTGTGAAGAAGTAGGCTGTGCTCAGTGTCTTGTTCAGAGGTTTTCTTTTCATTTCCTTCAGTGATTCTTGGTGCAGCGCCACCATAGGCGAAGGGTAAACAGCTTTTCCAAAGGACTTTTTTTTTTTTATTTCACACTATACAGTGAACATGATTGTCAGGTTAATTGGCCTCTCCAAATTGTCCCAAGGTGTGAGTGTGTGTGTGCATGGTTGTGTGTCTCTGTGTTGCCCTGTGACAGACTAGCGACCTGTCCAGGTGACCCCGCCTCTCGCCCGGAACGTTAGCTGGAGATTGGCAACAGCACCCCTCCCGACCCCACTAAGGGACAAGGGTGTAAAGAAAATGGAATGGATTCACAAAATGTAACAAATGTTGCAATTTTGGTTTTCTATTAAATGGAGGCTGCAGGATGATTACATATGAAAACACCCTTTAAATCTGCTGTTATCCAACTAACCCCTAAGATGACGGGACTCTGAACTGCTGGAGTTACAAATAAGATCTTGCATTGCTAATATCTTTTTTTTTTTTTTGTGATGTAGTATTGGAAATGAGCTGAGACAACTGTGTTTTCCATCAGTCAGCAAATTGACACGGGCAAGAAGTTTTTACTGATGGGTCCCTCTTCTGTCAGAGCACGGTTTAATTTAACTATAAATGGTGAATATCTCTATTGGGATGCGTTATATTTGCCAACTGTCTGTTACTGCAAAACACATCTAGAAAAATAAATGCAGTAATTATGAGGCGCTCTTGTTTTAGTACCTTGTTTGATTGCTTCTTACAGCCCCTCAACAGTTTGACTCCTCGAGGGAACAGGTCTGACTAACTTTTTTTTTTAAATTTATTTATTTACTTTTTTAGAAAAGTACTAGGTTGTCAGTTTATGCGAAAGAGAGCTTTAAAGGCATTGGCAGACGGTCAGATGTCCTAGAAGCTGATGCATCTTGCTTGTCTCATAAAGCAGGATAATAAAGCTTGATAGAAGCAAGAGTCATAACAGCTCAGCAGTTTCAAATTGGAATAAGGGAAAATTACAGGGTTTGGTTTACTTCCATTAAATTTTTCTTTGTAGCATTTGCATTTGGAGCTTTTCCAGACTTGATGCAATTTTTCTTTTGACTACAATTGGGATACGTGACATAATCTGTATTTTCACCAAAGCCACTTTAATTCCTGCTATTTTTCCCCTCGCATATCCATCAATGTTGGTCTCATTAGAAGGCCTGAGTGCCAACTTGAATTTGATTAAACAGTCTACAAGCTTTGACAAACCTTTGGAGTGGAGAGCACGATAAGGAGAGGAATTGAAGTGCCTCATGTATCCTCCAATACAATTAAAGTGGCCAGAGCCAATCCTATTAGACAAGTGTGAGAGAATTAGTGTGGGATATAAAAAGGATGCTTGAGGGTCGAGGTAGCTGATGAAAAACTGCCTTGGCTGTCATTATATTGGTCTAAGCAGCATTGAAGTCGAACATTAACCCAGTATACGTCTGTCCAGGCTGTTATTGGATATTATTGTAGTGCGTTTAACTGTAATATCTAAAGATTAGCCATTTGGCATTACCAAGTTCCAATGTGGTGCTATGATGAAATAAATAAAATCAGTCCAGTGTAAGTGCTTGAAGGCTACTTAGCTTTAAAATGCATTAAAATAATAGTACGTTTCATTAGCCTTTTTGTGCTTCAGTGGTGTGATTGTGGCCCACTTCATTCGCTCTCCAAAATACTAAACATTGCAGTTTAGCTATTTGCTTTTCTTGGCAGAATACCTGTTATTCCTTATGTCCTCGAGGACAGCAGCTCCAACAGGTTAACTAATGCCTCATTTTCACTGAGTGATATGGCTCGAGTCAGCACACCATTCCTGGCACCGTTCAGTTGTAGCTCCATAGGACAATGCTGCAGTACAGTTTGGGTGGAGCTACTGGCGTCACAAGAAACATCACTGCTCGCAACAATCACGTAATGTATAAAAATAAATAACACACTGTTCTGATGTGACTTGATGGCATATTTTAATGTGATTCCAGTAAATTGTGTGTTGAATAAAACTTCCTCTTAATATGTCAGTGGCTCACACAGGAATATCCTCTAGTTGCAGCTTAGCTGTTTTTAGTTATCAGTAATAGTTTTGGTGTTGCTCCTTTATTGTCCACTTCTAAAATGCTTCTTAAAACACTGTTTGATTTCTTGGCCTTTGACACACTTTGAGGCATTTGCTCTTACTTTCTGTTTTGATTTTTTTTATTGTATGTTTTCCTTTATTCATCCCATATTTTGAATGTTGAATTGATTCTATGTGTACAGCTGCAGCTGTTGTTGTTTTAAAGTACTTCATAAGTAAAGTAGTAGTTATAATGTCATATAAAACAGGACTGTCTGTGTAAATACTTTATAGGTTCTCAATCAGAGCTCTGATAAAATAACTTGAGCAGACAGACCTCATAAAAGCACCAGTTAGTCCTCATACACTTAATTTCAGTCACTTAAACGTCAGACATCTGTTCCTTCGGGTTCGGTAATCTGAGCAGTCAGTCCTGAGGCAGATCGTCAACAACAGAATAGTGATGGCAGATTACTGCCCCACAATCACAGATTAACTTAGACATCCATAATAAGCGATAAAAAGCATTCCAAGTGATCAAACCTTTTAAAATTTTCACCACTTTTTATCAAAAGTAAACTAACAATTTCATGTGACGGTGCTGCGTACTCTGCATCGAAGCAGGCAAGTACTTCTAAAGACTTTCTTTGATTGGAGGATATTGTACAGGTTAGATTGAGTCGACTTTATTTCTTTTTTTTATGCTTTTCAATATTCGTCCTGACTACCTAATGGAGTGAAGGCATATCAAAAGGCTCATCAAAGGCGTTGACTGAGTGGAGTATTTATGGGGTGTTAAAGCTCTCCGCTTCAAGAGTTCTGGTTTAGCATGATCTAATGACTGGAGGGAGGCTCACTTACAATCATCCCAGCCTCTCAAGTTGGAGAAAACACATCACATTAGTTGTTGGAGCAAAAATGGTTGATTCATGTGGAAGACTGTTCTAAATGAGGCAGATAGGGGTGCATATGTAGTGCTTGGTTGTACGTGGAAAGGCAATTAAAGGGCTGAATGTTTAATGCTCGTGCAGAACTTGTGAGTAAAACTTTGAAGAGCTGCTGTTGCTGCAGATATGCCCATAGGTCAGACTTTAAAAGAACAAAGCCTTGCAGCGGTTTGTAATGGCCTCGTCACAGTGAGGACATGGTAATTAATTATAGCACTGTGAAAGTCATACTTTTCAGTTTTCTGTTCTTTAGGTAAAGGTACGCCGAATAGAACTCTATATGTTTTATTAATGGCACCGACGTACTAAATCCAGTCAGTGGGTGGCTTTCCAGTCAAACTGCAGACTGAGACTGAAATCCCTTCAGGCTGTGAAAATGCATTTGTACCTATTAGCATTTTTCCAGTTATAGAACAGTTGTTTAAAGTTATTAATTTACTCCAAAAGCTATCTGTTTTACATCTAAATATTTCACAGGGGGAAATTAAATTATTACAGACTACAATATTACATGTGTAGCAATTTTCTCAGAGGGATATTAAATGCACAAGGAACTCTTACAAATCGGCGCAGCGTGCTGCTATTGATGAGCAAGCTCTGGTGGTGTCAACATGCAGCCCGTCTGAGCTTGGAGGTGCACTCCAGGCAAGAGTTAATTTCTTAAAATTAAACTAAGCATATTGGTACAGAGGTTTATGGTAATCTGACCGATGTGTCTCTGAGGCATTATAAAACATTTTCAGTGCTGTGGAGAATATTAAATAGCTTCTTGTTTGGTTACTACTGGATTACTTTGCTCTGTGATGAAGGAACACAGGGAGGATTTGGAGGAGTTGGGGTTCCACTTTAAGTTTATGCCATCAGCCTCACAGATGGGCTAATGACTGAATCAAAGAGCTCTGAGCTGAGCTTCTCACCAACACGTCACAATCATGACAAATCACCTCGGATACACATGTGCCCTTTTCCCCCCCCCAATGTTGTCTACTTCATTAGACACAGCAAAAATTTTGACATTTGATAAGGTAGAAACTACTCACAGCCAAATTGGTGTTTTTTTTTTACGTCCTCTTTGCCTTATTTGATTTTATGAGTACAAAACAGTGTGATGTTTTTTTCCCCCCATTTTTTTCATTTATATATGCATTTCTCCCTCCATGTTTATAAAAATGTGTAAAAGGCTTTTCACAGCAGCATGATCTGTTAAAAAAAAGAGAGAGGAGTCATAAGAATGTTCCTTAAAATAAGCAATTCCTATAAAATAGATGTAACTTAAGCTGTTATAAATTTTGAACTGGTTCAATGACGACTCATGGAGACTCAGGTGTCACCTTTGCCTATGCTTACATTAGGCACACTTGGTGAAATTTCAGACTAATAGGGAATACATTTAACAAGTACTCTAACTGAAAATAGTACTTACTTTTACTCAAGTAAAAATGTTAACGTGGTACTTTTACTAGATGTTGGTCAGTTATACACTTTTACTTACTTTTCCTCACCACTGATGAAAACTGGACATCCTGAAATGAACCACAACATTCTGAGTGGTGCTTTTCTACACATTAAAAGTTCAGAATAGGGATTTTGTCATTATTACTGAAATATTAAATGTTTTTTTTCTTTTTTTCTTTTCAGAGTCTCCATGCATTTAAATTAAAAGTAATTTAAGTCATTAAAAGTAAGAAACTTGCACTGGATAGCGATGCCTAGTCAAAGCCCCTTTTTTGTGAGAAAGCTTACTTGATGGTCCTTATTTATTCATATTAGATTTTCCTCAAGGCAGCAGTGACTCATTTGAGGTGAGCTACCCTGTAATAAGAGGAGCAAACGCAGACTAAAGTTACATCGATACTTGTTTATTTTCCCTGTTCTTTTATTTACATCCTCATTTCATTCTTTGAAAAGCAAACAATTTTCTTTCACAGTCCACCAAAGATTCAGCGCTGGCCTCATAAAGCATTGTTATGGGGATTTTTAATACCCGCATTATGCTTGTCCACAGGTAAGCAGAGTGGGTGCTGCGGTAAAATTATCACGAAAGTCTCTGCAGAGGTTTTACCTGTAAAATAAAATATTTCTGTGACCATCTGTTTTTCTTTAATAACTTTTTTCTTTTCTTTTTTTTTTGTTTTTTCCAAACATACATTGCTTCTTTTCATGTTTAAAAAATGAGGGAATCCCTTAGCTTGTTCTCTATTGCTTTGCAACGTGAAGTGAGATGGATCAGCAGGAAACAAAAAGTTTAAAATGTAACTATTGTTTGTATCACAGTAACCTGCATAACGTGGGAAGCAACTCAATTCATGCAGCATCTCATCGGAAAACATTTCTTGTATATGTCCTGCCTCACAGTTAATAATGAATAAAGAGACAAAGCTGTTTCCCTCTCCTACCGTTGTATAAAAACTCAGGAGCTGCTCAAATTTATTGCTTTGTCAGCCTTGGATCTAGGGTGAGATTTTCAACTTCTGTTACAGTGTTTTATCAGCAGGCAGGTGTGCTGTTGCGCCTTATTAGCAAGCTACAGCAGCTTCTGTATGCTGAATATTTTTATCCATATTGCATCTTCCTTCCTCTGGCTATGTAAAAAAAAATTAAGCCCTTAATTGATGCAATGGCCGTTCACTACAGATGTAATATCTGTGTTAGAAAACGGGGGGAGAGGAAGGAAGCCTACAGAGCAAATAAAAAGCAGCCGCAGAAGGGACACCAATTTAAAATGTTTCTGAGTGATGCCTCAGTTATTAAGGGACAGAAACTGTGTGGGTGTGTACGCACGAGTGGGGAGGAGGTGGGGACTGTGATTTGATCTTGCATGCTATGAAAGGTTGCTGGAGAGAAGCAGTGCTGGCCATATATATCCAGGTCAGAATTTATTCCCATTCAGAGGACCATTATTGTTGACCTTGCCTTGCCTGGGAAAGCCAAAGTAAACAGAGGCCTAATAAATCAACTTTAACAAGCCCAGTAGTCCGGGCCACTGGAGCAGCCATGCAGCTCGGACACACAGGGATGGATTAATCCACACCACCGGCTCTCAACAGTGGGTACCTGTGGAGTGAGATTTGGCTGATAGTTTGTATGCAGACGCGCAGGGATGTTTAATTGCTTCGCTGAATGCATCTCCCCAGCCGGCGTGTTTGTATTCACACTCAAGGCTATGTTTGTGCGGGAGATACAGAGCAAGCCAAAAGAGAGGGCGCATAATCACACTCTTGTGCAGAGCTATACCGCACTAGAAATTTCATTACATGCTTACCTGGTGTTCCAGTGCAGGCAATATTTGTAGAGCAGATTTACTCTGCTGCCCGTTGGATTCCTCATCAATTTCATAGCCTCCTCCACATCAAGGGAGATCATCAATGATTCATACTTTAGACTGCAGCCGAGTGCTATAGAAATGCATTAGTGGAACTCCTAATATCCACACGATGGGGCGATGCAATAAAAAAATATTTACCAGCCTCTGTTATCTTTTTGTTTGGAACCACAGATCATTGTTTCATTGCAGCGTTTTCCAATCGTAGATAAAAAAAATAAATAAAAAAAATAACTGCAATTAAATCACATTATGGTGCTCCTGCCAAAAACATACACACAGACTACAGTTCTCTGTTGTCCCTGCTCTGCCCCAGGTCTCCTGTTCTTTGCCTCTGGCGGTGTAAATGTCAGTGGGTGCTAAATAGCAAATTTTGTGTGTTGTTTATGTGATAAATATGCAGAGCTGGCACCAGGTCAGGCGATCAATACATCGGTTCATAAGTCTAATTGACAGGTGTTTAAGGAAGAATCCCTGATTTAACGCATCAAGGCAGTGATATCGTCATTTCAGGTGACTGAGAGCAAACAAGTCCTTCAAACTGTCGTTGAACCAGCTAGTTACAGCTGGTATGTAGCTTGTGCACGTCATGCAAGGGTTCTAATTGAAGTGCATGCACATCATTGTGCACAGATGTAACAGTATCAGTATGAGCACGTGGGTGTGTTTGTAGGCAAGTAAATGCAGGAAAGTTATTCCCTCGGTGTCATATTTTTGGCATGGCTGTGTTGTGTCCCAGGCTGCTGCACAGTTGGCGAATATCAATGCAGTGTGGCGTAGTGACAGGGACTGGAGCTGACACGTTGTCACACTGTGATGAAAAGCACTCTGAAATGATGTGGCGGGAGTGTTCCTCCTGTCCGCAGAGAGATGGTAAGCTGGCTTATGTGTGTTCGTTTGTTCCCGCATGGTTGTGTGAGAGCGTGTGCGTTCATTTGTTTTTTTTTTTTTTTGTTTCTCAGGGTGTGCTGGTGATTGTCTGTGTCTTTTGTTTTCCTTTCAAGACTGAAGCACTTAACACACCGAATGGGTGGCTTTGGGTTTTTTATATTTTTAACGGAGCACTGAAAAACTCAATTTGCTGAGTTTAGGGAGCTTAAAATTACTTTTTAGCGACTAGCAAGCTAAAACACTGTAGTCGTTACCAAACATAGTTTGCAAATTTATTTCTTGTTGTCCAATGCTTCCTAAAATGTGTTTCATACCATTAAGAAGTTTGATTATTTGCCTTTATACATGAATGAAAATTGAGTTTGCTGGGAACCACTTTTGAAAACGGGAGGGGAGAAAATGCAGAAGACATTGTAAGATAAATCAATGTGTAATAAAAAGTGACTAAGTAAAAAAATAAATTAATTAATTAATTAAATACAGAATATGGAAAGAAATGAAATAAAATGTGACAATACATGTATTAAACAGAATACAAAACATGAAAAAATTAGAAAAAAGTAATAAATAGAAAAGGAACCAAACGGGAAATTAAGTAATGGTAATGTTTAATAAATACTGTTGAAAATAAAAACGAATATTAATTTGAGATGGGAACGTATGTATCTTTTATTTGTTGGCTGCAATAAAAAAATATAATGGCACATTATTTACTTCATCAAGTCATTTAATTGACATTTTTGGGAGGGTCAGACCTCCATATCAGTGTTTTGGTCCCTTAAAGTGGAGAAATTAGCCACTTGTTGCATAATCTCATCACAATGCCTCTTTCCACTGAGATTTAATGGAGTGATGACGAGCCTTTCATGTCCAGGAAGGAAACGCTGCCCCATATCATCACACTTCCTACACCAAAAGTCATTTGGCGCTGATAGATGCGCTGGCAAATTTGTGATGGTTGTAACTACATAATCGTCTGCTTAGCACATATGCACCACAGTTTAAGAGGAGATGCTTCAAATGGTCTAAGAACTGTACCTAATTTTTCTATTCATCTTTTTTGTATGTCCAAAAATAAAATATTGTTTCTACATCACAAACTGCAATTACCCAATTCAGGTCTTAGTTAAAAATCAAAATCCTTAGACTAGATCTTGGCCTAATGCTTGTTGAGTGGACACATAAATATACAATACAAAAATGCACGAATGGGGCAGCTGACAAATCACTTTTTTTTTTTATTTTAGCTCTTTCGGTGCCCCCTAGTGGAAGGGTGACATAGGCAGTGAGCCACTTCAAATATCACCACTTCTAGCAAAAGCCATTATAATAAATTTTTATGAAATCATGCTACATTAAGAGCAATTTTTATGGATTTTTTCTCTATCCCCCCCCCCAAAGTTTGTGTTTTAGGACTTATATGAAAGATTTTTTGATTAAAAAAAAACAACAAAAAAGCATTAATTTTGGTAAAGATGTTCTATGGGAGAGTTCCATCTTGTATCAAAATGTGATATATCCATAAATCACTGAGGAAAGAACCTGGACACCCAGAGTAAGTCCAGACATTTAAGTCCCAAGCGAAATACAGATCCACATTTGAATCTGTGAAGAGGAGCTGGGCAGCTCTTTGACGTACATCCTGCCAATCGATGCGCTGGCACACATTTGTGTTGCATGTTCATATACTGAGAATTGCCTTTGTGGATCAGAGGCTTTCGTTCTCTCTCTCTCTCCCTGTCCCTTGCCGCTGCCCCAGAATTTCATAAGCACTCCATCACATCTCTTTGAACTTGGTGTACAATCCAGCTTCTACACCCTTGGAGAGCTGATGTGTGAGGGGGGGAACTGTCACATTTCCCTGGCCTGTGGCTGCAGCCTTGCCAGATCTTTGCAGAACAATGAATGGGGAGTATGTTCAGGCCTCTGGTCTCCTGTTTTGGGCAAAGGTTCTGCTCTCACTCTGGCCTTGTCCTGTTAAAAGCTTTTATTAATGCTACTTTGTCTCTGTAGATCTTTGTAGGAATGTGGATAGATGAGAGATGTGCCCCACCTGGTAGCTGACTGAACTCTGTCGGTTTAATTATTAAAACTTGGAGCACAAAGAACTCACTTATGGAGGAGCACATGTAGCGTACAGCTCTATGTGGTTTTATGTTTTGTAGGATATTTGGTTGCATTTAAAAAACATATTTGAATTTTATGTGAAGAATCATAAATATGACAGACAGGTCTGGATATCGATCTGAAATGCTTGAAGCTGGTTTAGGTTTTGAAATGATAACCTAAGCTAGCCTAAATATATTTCTATTGTGCATTTATACAAAACAAATGTAGAAATGCTAATTCTTTTCTCTTTTTTGGCCTAGTTAAAGTTCAGAAATGAATCTAAAAGTTGCTGTGCAGATGTTGTCCTTCCAGTTTGATGGAGCCTGAGTTACTTTGCAAAGAAAAGTTGATTCTACAAATAACAACGAGGGTACACCACACTTTTCAGATAACTGACTGGACTCTGTCTATGACAGGATTATGTTTTGGCGTGCGACATAACATTTTAACGACATACACTGAGGTTTGTGTTTGTAACATTTATTTTTGTGTGGAGTTCTTCTGCTTCTGCATATGGAAGAAACCTTATTAGAAAGTTGTAGCTGCTAACGCTTAATTTATGTTGTGCTTAGCCAATGTTCTATGAGACTACATGTCTGAGTATATTTTCCCGTTTTTAAATCTTAATATAGAGGTATGCGATGCTTTCTTTGGCTCTCTGCGCTCATGTGTTGGCAGCTTGTTACTGACTGTGCAACGCAATCAATCAGGGAGTTGTCGGCTGTCTCCTCTGTCCTAATTGCACCCCGAACCTTGCCTCTCTTTTTCCAGGAGTCGTTTCTTGCTGACTTTACTTGTGGTGTATATTTTCTTTTTTTTTCTTTTTTTTTTTTTTCTCCTACAGCGGAGTTCCTGTTTTAATACAATAGTCTCATTGAAGTGCTCCTCTCCAGATGTTCTCTCCATAGATAAATCTGCGATTCAGATCTCTATAATTGATTGTAATATGCAGAATTAATGCCTGGGGTTATAAAGAGAAGCCTTGGCCATTTTTGCTTTCCCTTTGAAATTCAAAACAAGAAAGCACCACAATGCAATTTTTTTTTTTTCCTCCCTCTGCCTAGGCTGTACATACAGGAGCAGTGCGGCAGTCCCTATTTGCATATTCTCTTGCTGATTCTTTGCAAAACAACTTGGGTATTGTCATAGACGTAATTTGGAGGATGATCAAACAGACTTTGCCATGACGTACTCTCCCTTTGCTCTCTATCGCGCTGTTTAGACTCATCATTGATGTGATTGCAGAATATCCTAAGAATAAAATGTGACTTCTAATGATGTTTTTATCGGGTCAGGATATATTTAACGGAAAATGGTCGTAAAAAGGGAATGTTGAATGAATATGTGCTGTTAAGCTCAGAAATAGATGATCACAAAAACAGACAGACAGACGGACGGAGAGCGAGAGAATGAAAGAGATAGACTGATGGAGTGACAAAAAGTGAGGTTGAGTACTGGGCTCATTTGGCATTCTAGTGTGTTGGTAATAATAAGGGAACCTCAGCAGCCCTTGTTGAATTATAGATCACACCAGTATGATTGGATGAGGTTAGGCCATTGTAACACCAACTTAATAATTCAGAGATTGTATTACTACAGTAATAATTGCATAGGGAAGGTTAGCATTTTTTTGTAGCCCCCTTCACATTTGTAAACGTGTGTGCTGAAAAGTCTTACGCAATGATTTCCGGTTATAAGCTGATGGTCGCAACATCTTAAGGTCGCTCTGGTACAGCAGGTAGAACTAGACACTGCTGGGAAACACTTTTTCCCACTAAAACCGAAAATACTTGCGACGCAGCGATTGCAGTTTTCCGACCAATCACTGATCTTTAAAAAGCATCACTTGCTAATTCTGATTTCGTCTGAGAAGTCGCTAAATATCCAGACAGTCACTATGTTGGTAGCAGGGGTTTTAGTGGTACTAAAACCTCGCAGATGTGACCATGTGACATCCAGGACCTTCTTGCTGCAAGTCGACAGTGCTACAAACTGCTCCACTTTAATGATATTTCATGGCCTTCATCACCGAATGCCTCTTGTTTCTCTTAAGTCAAACTTTTTTCTGCAACCCAACAGTATTCATCTTTTGAAGGACAAATTTCAATGAAATTTTGCAAATAAAAATAAATAATAATAAAAAAACATGAAAAAATGAAAAATGCAGATGGACGTTCTCAACAAAACTCAGATTTTATGCCTCCTGTCATGTCACCAGAGACCTATGCTCATGAAGGCATTATTGGGTAGGGTGGATTTTATCTTGATTAAAAATATTTTACATTAAATTAGTAAAAAAAAAAAAAGAAAAAGATAAAACTGACCTTGCCATGTTCTGTAACAAACTATATCTAAAGTGAGTTTACATGGAACTCGGCTAATAGCTTGAAGCCCTTGTTGTGGGTTCACTCCATCTCGTGTCCTCAGTGTGACCTTGTTGTGAACATGGGCTTTTAGTCCCTCAGTGTCAGACCCAATGATTCAGCCTAGTTCCTGATTTCTGACAGCTCACATGCTGACTTTGCCTTGCCTTGTTTCTTTTTTATTATTATTATTGCCAGCATTTATGCCCCCTATTTCTGATATTCTTGTAGTTTAATGTATGAGAAATGGCTTGTTATTGTGTGCTATGTCATTGTGACTTCACGCTGCGTTGCTTCTGTCCATTTGGTTCCTCGATGACTTTGTTTATAAAGAAAGGATGCCCCAGATATTTCCTGTTGACTTTGTAGGAAATAAGAATGTGAACAGAGGCTGGAGGAGACCAGCAACAGAACCATTGAATAACCTCATTAACTTCCCCCTCTAGATAGTAGGTGAAAATCAAGTCAGGCAGGTACACATCTTTCAGCTGGTAACTCTTTCACTCGACAGACTGCACTTTCTTTTGCACTGATGTAGGTTGACAGATAAGCATGTTCCATGCACATCTGTGTGAACGTTCACCTGCATCAGTGTGCTGGTACGGTTTGCCTGCTGCTTGAAGGGCAATAAATTAGCTGCTAAAGCTGGCGTGTGATTGAGTCGCATCACTTGGCATGTATTCTAAGTTTGTGTTGATAATTAGGAAGGACGACCTGTCGATCCAACGACCTCTGTGGGAATATAATCTGCCTCTGGTACTGACAACTTTCAAGTTTTATAACCTTTTGTAGGAGCCGAAATGCACAATTGACAACTGAAAACAAGGGTTTGTGTTGAAGTTTTATTTATTTTTGTTAAGAAGCTGGAGATTTGTGCTCTATCAAATATGTGACTATGTGCATTGCAGTGTTAATAAATTAAAACAGCAGAAATGGAACAGTACAAGAACTGCAAATCAAAACAAGTTGACATGCAAGTCTAAGGGGACATTAAACAATTTGTTGAAGATGACACATGTAGTTACATCTAGTCTGCTTTTTATATTATTAATGCATTTGCACCTAATATATAACTTCAGTCGTTTCATCACTATGAAAAATTATGCTCTTTTATGACACTTTGTCCATAAAAAAATTACATTGTTTCCCTGCAGTTAGAAAAAAAAAACATCCCTCTAGGTTGTAGTTGATTTTTCTGGCTTTGTCTTTNTTTTTTTTTTTTTGTTTCTCAGGGTGTGCTGGTGATTGTCTGTGTCTTTTGTTTTCCTTTCAAGACTGAAGCACTTAACACACCGAATGGGTGGCTTTGGGTTTTTTATATTTTTAACGGAGCACTGAAAAACTCAATTTGCTGAGTTTAGGGAGCTTAAAATTACTTTTTAGCGACTAGCAAGCTAAAACACTGTAGTCGTTACCAAACATAGTTTGCAAATTTATTTCTTGTTGTCCAATGCTTCCTAAAATGTGTTTCATACCATTAAGAAGTTTGATTATTTGCCTTTATACATGAATGAAAATTGAGTTTGCTGGGAACCACTTTTGAAAACGGGAGGGGAGAAAATGCAGAAGACATTGTAAGATAAATCAATGTGTAATAAAAAGTGACTAAGTAAAAAAATAAATTAATTAATTAATTAAATACAGAATATGGAAAGAAATGAAATAAAATGTGACAATACATGTATTAAACAGAATACAAAACATGAAAAAATTAGAAAAAAGTAATAAATAGAAAAGGAACCAAACGGGAAATTAAGTAATGGTAATGTTTAATAAATACTGTTGAAAATAAAAACGAATATTAATTTGAGATGGGAACGTATGTATCTTTTATTTGTTGGCTGCAATAAAAAAATATAATGGCACATTATTTACTTCATCAAGTCATTTAATTGACATTTTTGGGAGGGTCAGACCTCCATATCAGTGTTTTGGTCCCTTAAAGTGGAGAAATTAGCCACTTGTTGCATAATCTCATCACAATGCCTCTTTCCACTGAGATTTAATGGAGTGATGACGAGCCTTTCATGTCCAGGAAGGAAACGCTGCCCCATATCATCACACTTCCTACACCAAAAGTCATTTGGCGCTGATAGATGCGCTGGCAAATTTGTGATGGTTGTAACTACATAATCGTCTGCTTAGCACATATGCACCACAGTTTAAGAGGAGATGCTTCAAATGGTCTAAGAACTGTACCTAATTTTTCTATTCATCTTTTTTGTATGTCCAAAAATAAAATATTGTTTCTACATCACAAACTGCAATTACCCAATTCAGGTCTTAGTTAAAAATCAAAATCCTTAGACTAGATCTTGGCCTAATGCTTGTTGAGTGGACACATAAATATACAATACAAAAATGCACGAATGGGGCAGCTGACAAATCACTTTTTTTTTTTATTTTAGCTCTTTCGGTGCCCCCTAGTGGAAGGGTGACATAGGCAGTGAGCCACTTCAAATATCACCACTTCTAGCAAAAGCCATTATAATAAATTTTTATGAAATCATGCTACATTAAGAGCAATTTTTATGGATTTTTTCTCTATCCCCCCCCCCAAAGTTTGTGTTTTAGGACTTATATGAAAGATTTTTTGATTAAAAAAAAACAACAAAAAAGCATTAATTTTGGTAAAGATGTTCTATGGGAGAGTTCCATCTTGTATCAAAATGTGATATATCCATAAATCACTGAGGAAAGAACCTGGACACCCAGAGTAAGTCCAGACATTTAAGTCCCAAGCGAAATACAGATCCACATTTGAATCTGTGAAGAGGAGCTGGGCAGCTCTTTGACGTACATCCTGCCAATCGATGCGCTGGCACACATTTGTGTTGCATGTTCATATACTGAGAATTGCCTTTGTGGATCAGAGGCTTTCGTTCTCTCTCTCTCTCTCCCTGTCCCTTGCCGCTGCCCCAGAATTTCATAAGCACTCCATCACATCTCTTTGAACTTGGTGTACAATCCAGCTTCTACACCCTTGGAGAGCTGATGTGTGAGGGGGGGAACTGTCACATTTCCCTGGCCTGTGGCTGCAGCCTTGCCAGATCTTTGCAGAACAATGAATGGGGAGTATGTTCAGGCCTCTGGTCTCCCGTTTTGGGCAAAGGTTCTGCTCTCACTCTGGCCTTGTCCTGTTAAAAGCTTTTATTAATGCTACTTTGTCTCTGTAGATCTTTGTAGGAATGTGGATAGATGAGAGATGTGCCCCACCTGGTAGCTGACTGAACTCTGTCGGTTTAATTATTAAAACTTGGAGCACAAAGAACTCACTTATAGAGGAGCACATGTAGCATACAGCTCTATGTGGTTTTATGTTTTGTAGGATATTTGGTTGCATTTAAAAAAACATATTTGAATTTTATGTGAAGTGTGTCTTCTCTGTGAAGGTCCCAGAGGTTTCTTAAAGAACATAAGAGAACAAACAGAATCATAAATATGACAGACAGGTCTGGATATCGATCTGAAATGCTTGAAGCTGGTTTAGGTTTTGAAATGATAACCTAAGCTAGCCTAAATATATTTCTATTGTGCATTTATACAAAACAAATGTAGAAATGCTAATTCTTTTCTCTTTTTTGGCCTAGTTAAAGTTCAGAAATGAATCTAAAAGTTGCTGTGCAGATGTTGTCCTTCCAGTTTGATGGAGCCTGAGTTACTTTGCAAAGAAAAGTTGATTCTACAAATAACAACGAGGGTACACCACACTTTTCAGATAACTGACTGGACTCTGTCTATGACAGGATTATGTTTTGGCGTGCGACATAACATTTTAACGACATACACTGAGGTTTGTGTTTGTAACATTTATTTTTGTGTGGAGTTCTTCTGCTTCTGCATATGGAAGAAACCTTATTAGAAAGTTGTAGCTGCTAACGCTTAATTTATGTTGTGCTTAGCCAATGTTCTATGAGACTACATGTCTGAGTATATTTTCCCGTTTTTAAATCTTAATATAGAGGTATGCGATGCTTTCTTTGGCTCTCTGCGCTCATGTGTTGGCAGCTTGTTACTGACTGTGCAACGCAATCAATCAGGGAGTTGTCGGCTGTCTCCTCTGTCCTAATTGCACCCCGAACCTTGCCTCTCTTTTTCCAGGAGTCGTTTCTTGCTGACTTTACTTGTGGTGTATATTTTCTTTTTTTTTCTTTTTTTTTTTTTTCTCCTACAGCGGAGTTCCTGTTTTAATACAATAGTCTCATTGAAGTGCTCCTCTCCAGATGTTCTCTCCATAGATAAATCTGCGATTCAGATCTCTATAATTGATTGTAATATGCAGAATTAATGCCTGGGGTTATAAAGAGAAGCCTTGGCCATTTTTGCTTTCCCTTTGAAATTCAAAACAAGAAAGCACCACAATGCAATTTTTTTTTTTTCCTCCCTCTGCCTAGGCTGTACATACAGGAGCAGTGCGGCAGTCCCTATTTGCATATTCTCTTGCTGATTCTTTGCAAAACAACTTGGGTATTGTCATAGACGTAATTTGGAGGATGATCAAACAGACTTTGCCATGACGTACTCTCCCTTTGCTCTCTATCGCGCTGTTTAGACTCATCATTGATGTGATTGCAGAATATCCTAAGAATAAAATGTGACTTCTAATGATGTTTTTATCGGGTCAGGATATATTTAACGGAAAATGGTCGTAAAAAGGGAATGTTGAATGAATATGTGCTGTTAAGCTCAGAAATAGATGATCACAAAAACAGACAGACAGACGGACGGAGAGCGAGAGAATGAAAGAGATAGACTGATGGAGTGACAAAAAGTGAGGTTGAGTACTGGGCTCATTTGGCATTCTAGTGTGTTGGTAATAATAAGGGAACCTCAGCAGCCCTTGTTGAATTATAGATCACACCAGTATGATTGGATGAGGTTAGGCCATTGTAACACCAACTTAATAATTCAGAGATTGTATTACTACAGTAATAATTGCATAGGGAAGGTTAGCATTTTTTTGTAGCCCCCTTCACATTTGTAAACGTGTGTGCTGAAAAGTCTTACGCAATGATTTCCGGTTATAAGCTGATGGTCGCAACATCTTAAGGTCGCTCTGGTTCAGCAGGTAGAACTAGACACTGCTGGGAAACACTTTTTCCCACTAAAACCGAAAATACTTGCGACGCAGCGATTGCAGTTTTCCGACCAATCACTGATCTTTAAAAAGCATCACTTGCTAATTCTGATTTCGTCTGAGAAGTCGCTAAATATCCAGACAGTCACTATGTTGGTAGCAGGGGTTTTAGTGGTACTAAAACCTCGCAGATGTGACCATGTGACATCCAGGACCTTCTTGCTGCAAGTCGACAGTGCTACAAACTGCTCCACTTCAATGATATTTCATGGCCTTCATCACCGAATGCCTCTTGTTTCTCTTAAGTCAAACTTTTTTCTGCAACCCAACAGTATTCATCTTTTGAAGGACAAATTTCAATGAAATTTTGCAAATAAAAATAAATAATAATAAAAAAACATGAAAAAATGAAAAATGCAGATGGACGTTCTCAACAAAACTCAGATTTTATGCCTCCTGTCATGTCACCAGAGACCTATGCTCATGAAGGCATTATTGGGTAGGGTGGATTTTATCTTGATTAAAAATATTTTACATTAAATTAGTAAAAAAAAAAAAAGAAAAAGATAAAACTGACCTTGCCATGTTCTGTAACAAACTATATCTAAAGTGAGTTTACATGGAACTCGGCTAATAGCTTGAAGCCCTTGTTGTGGGTTCACTCCATCTCGTGTCCTCAGTGTGACCTTGTTGTGAACATGGGCTTTTAGTCCCTCAGTGTCAGACCCAATGATTCAGCCTAGTTCCTGATTTCTGACAGCTCACATGCTGACTTTGCCTTGCCTTGTTTCTTTTTTATTATTATTATTGCCAGCATTTATGCCCCCTATTTCTGATATTCTTGTAGTTTAATGTATGAGAAATGGCTTGTTATTGTGTGCTATGTCATTGTGACTTCACGCTGCGTTGCTTCTGTCCATTTGGTTCCTCGATGACTTTGTTTATAAAGAAAGGATGCCCCAGATATTTCCTGTTGACTTTGTAGGAAATAAGAATGTGAACAGAGGCTGGAGGAGACCAGCAACAGAACCATTGAATAGCCTCATTAACTTCCCCCTCTAGATAGTAGGTGAAAATCAAGTCAGGCAGGTACACATCTTTCAGCTGGTAACTCTTTCACTCGACAGACTGCACTTTCTTTTGCACTGATGTAGGTTGACAGATAAGCATGTTCCATGCACATCTGTGTGAATGTTCACCTGCGTCAGTGTGCTGGTACGGTTTGCCTGCTGCTTGAAGGGCAATAAATTAGCTGCTAAAGCTGGCGTGTGATTGAGTCGCATCACTTGGCATGTATTCTAAGTTTGTGTTGATAATTAGGAAGGACGACCTGTCGATCCAACGACCTCTGTGGGAATATAATCTGCCTCTGGTACTGACAACTTTCAAGTTTTATAACCTTTTGTAGGAGCCGAAATGCACAATTGACAACTGAAAACAAGGGTTTGTGTTGAAGTTTTATTTATTTTTGTTAAGAAGCTGGAGATTTGTGCTCTATCAAATATGTGACTATGTGCATTGCAGTGTTAATAAATTAAAACAGCAGAAATGGAACAGTACAAGAACTGCAAATCAAAACAAGTTGACATGCAAGTCTAAGGGGACATTAAACAATTTGTTGAAGATGACACATTTAGTTACATCTAGTCTGCTTTTTATATTATTAATGCATTTGCACCTAATATATAACTTCAGTCGTCTCATCACTATGAAAAATTATGCTCTTTTATGACACTTTGTCCATAAAAAAATTACATTGTTTCCCTGCAGTTAGAAAAAAAAAACATCCCTCTAGGTTGTAGTTGATTTTTCTGGCTTTGTCTTTGTGTCTTCATTTGTAAAGTTTAAAGTTTTTTTTTCTGTATGTTTCAGTGTTTTTGTTCAACAATCAATTCATCCAGCCATCCATCCGTTTGTTCATCTATATGTTTATGTTTATCCATCGTAAATCTTGGTCTGACCATTATCCAGTCAACCAAATGTCTGTCTGGTCGTCTGATTGTCATCCAAACATTTGCCCATTCAAACATCCATTCATTTGTTTTCATCCTTCCAACAGACTTTCTATCCGTCTGAATATTTGTCTGTCAATTAATGTAAAAAAAGAAAATGTATATATATTCAATTATGAATTGTATGCAGGAAAACTGATTTGTGCGTCTTTTATGTTGACATTTCTGTAAATTTATTTGAATACAATATTTTTGCTTCTACATTAAACAATTTCTAACCAAACAGTACTACATATTAGTCAATGAGGTAGCTGCAGCATCATGCATGAAATGTCAATATAAAAGTTAAATCATGCATTTGCTTTTTTCTGTTGAAACTATATTTATTCACATCTTTCCGTTTATATCATCAGGGTTCATAATTTTTTTTTCCAACCCATGTAACCTCCTCTGTCTTGCAGCTCTTAATTGGGATACTGTGGTTGAAACTCGAGTAACTCACAGAAACTCTTTACGTTCTTTCACTGCACACTGTTAGTTTGGAAGTTAATGATCACGACTCACAGTAAATCTCCATCTCCTCTACTTTCTTCAAACATATTCATACTGCTGTAAATATGGAGCCACTTAAATACTTCATTCAATTTACCTTCAAATCGAAACTCTGAGTTGAGAATGACATCAACCTCAAGTTAATAGCATTCAAGCTAACATAGTCGGAAACGTTGGGATTCCAATGTGGCAACGCCGGAGTATCCATTATTCACACAATACCACTTATGAACATCGTTTTAAGCTTTAATTTCCAAAAGCAAACATGAATGGCAGGTTATAAATAAAACATTAGTTTTGGACACACTCTTACAAGTGTGTCTTGTACAATAAACCTGCTGCTACTACTATGCGAGAAGCAGCCATATTGCCTCTGAAAGCTGGCATTAGAAACATTTTCAAACTTTCTGAATGGGAAGCCCAAATTCAGAAGGCGTTCAAGTTGATTTTTCCAACTTGGTGCAAATTTACAAGTTCATAAATGTGCACTAAGTTAGGGAATTATCACATTTTCAAATGGAAATAATCCAGATGATTGGAGAATGGTCTTGTTTAATACCAATTAGAATTGAAAATGTATATATTTTTTTGAGTTGTAAAGGTTTGTTGCAGTCATCTGTTTTCATGATGGTTCAGTTATATAACATCTCAATATATTAAAATCTACTGTCTCCATCAACCTGTTTCCTCGACTCATTTTTCTGTTCTGCTCCTAACTTTTCGGTCGTCGCATTGTTCAGAATCCTCAAAGTTAAAAACTTTCTCTTGCTGCAGGACAGAACATTTTTCCGTACTTCTTAGCAATGTGCGGGGGTGGCGATTCTGCGCTGCTGGTCTCAAAATCTCCGCAGCATCTCGAAAGCTTTGTCAGCCTTTGAGAATGCTTGGAAAAGGAGACGATGTTGGCGAGCTCAGGCTTCCTGCCAGCTTGTCCATCTCTCTCTACATGGTCTGCTGCTGTTTGGGGTCACTGTTCAGGTCAGGTTTAGAGTCTGTCAGTGGGATTAGTTTTTCTTTCACTGTCTGCTGCACACACATACCCACTCTATAAACTACAGCTGTATGAGAATATGTATAGCTATATCTTCAGAGAAGTTTTTCTTGTAACGCTTTATTTACTTCTTGAGCTGTTTTGTGGACTGAAGTCAAGGCAAACTTATAGCGTGACACTTTGTTTTTCTCTCTTTTTCTAGTAGAAGACAAATTCATCAAATTATCTGCCAAATGCCTTAAGTATTTTTTTTGTCATTAAGTGGATTTTATGTTCCTGCCAGACCCTTAACCTTGAACTCCTTTTATGCAAGTTACTTTACATTCAGTTCGCAGTGGAGGATGGCTACAGCTTTGCCAAACAAACCCCTTTCCCTTGAACTGCGGATTTGTAGTTGTGCCCTTCTTGTACTGTTCTGAAAAGAACCTGTGATTGTTGATTCATAAGTTGTTTTCTCCAAATACAAAACTTTTCACTAGTAGAAAGCATAAAAAGTTGCATACAGCAATGAAGATGCAGTGATTTGCTTTGTGTTCAGTAGTAATAAGAGCAATTATGGCCAATTTTCAACCCTGATTTATGTAACACTTTAACCTGAATTGCATAGCAACCAGCTATTTCTCTCGCTAGTGCTAGACTCACATTTATTATGGTTATATTTCCTGGGCATTCTACCCAGAAACCCTTTTGGGGCAGTGTCCGTTCCACTTGGCCTTTACATGTGCATTTGAACCACGCCGAGAGCTAGTAGGTTTTTAGGTGGACCAGAGTTAGCTGTTTTTGGTCCACATCAGAGTTCAATAGAGCATTCACACCTCCTCAAACAAACTGGACTTTCTAGGCAAGCGAACTAGAGTTTGATTAAAGCCACTAAACAGGGCTGGTGTGAATGCACCCTAAATAACCCATTTCATTACGTCAAAGAATAGTTGTGTTGTAGTTTCTTATGTCTCTAACTTAATTTTAAATGGATCACTGACAATATAAACGACTCCCTTCGAGGCTTCTTCAGTCAGTAAACTCAGCCAGCACTGCAAATGCTGTTTTTGATGAGCTTCATTCATTTATCAGATGTAGATCATATTGATGAGCTTCCAGCTGTCAGAGATGTTAAACTTGGTGCATCTCTAGTTATTCGGCTACAATGTCCAAACGGTTCTTTGCAGGTAGGAGAACAGGAGGTGAGTGAAGTCATAGAGACGAAGCATTTGCTCAGATCAAATGCTCATTTTCAGCCTCCCCTTTCAGGCTAAACTCAGGAAGACGTTGAGTTTTTCCTCCACTCGCTCATCACTGGCTCGTTTTCCCCTTTTCTCTCTGCAGACAGTCTGCACTCCCTCTCCCACTTTCCTCTCCCTTCGAGGCAAGTTTCAGACATGAGATGGAGCAGCAGTTTTGCTCCGTTCTGCCTTTGATAGAGGTGTGGGGTCTAATGAATGTGAAGTGTGGGGGACTGGGAAGAAGCTAGGGGACTGTGTAAACTGTGGGGGTCTGGGTCTGGAATTGAATAGTTAGGAGGTTGCCACAGCACATTAGAGCGGCGGACTTGGAGTAGGAATGTTGGGAATGACTTTTTTCACCAGTGATTGGGTCCCCTGTCACCAGGCCGGCTGGTTTAAATGATGTCTGATTAATTGGATGAGCCACACACTCCACATGGACTACACTGATAAGGACTGTATGCAACACACAGACTCACATTTTCACCACAGTTGCAGCAGGAATCTAGTCACAGCAGTTTGGATTTTAAAGTTAAACGATCGCACCCACTCTGCTGCAGTTTGTCAGCAAATAATGTCTTTGCACGTATTTCAAATTTCTATCACCCTTACATCTGATTATGAAACAGTCGAGTCTTCCTTCCTTTGTGTGCCTGAAATATCAGCCTGATAAAACAGGATGTCATCACAGCAGGTGAGCTTCCAGCTCTGCAGTAGACCACAGCACATCGGAGAGATTAACTAGGAATTCAGATGTATTAGAAACTATTTCAAAGGATTAAAATGTTTCAGTCTCACCCAAAGTGTGACAGCAAATACAGTTTCTTCACTTAGGTGAAGGTAAGCGGATTTAGACTCCCTCCTTTCATTATGTTTTAAACGCTGCTGAAACGGCCCAGGACAAACTGGCGTCGAGACGTGCAAAAAGGATCGATTCCTTCCTCTTAGAAGCCAACAAACGCTCAGCCCCAGGTCTTTGTGCAGATGCATTAGAAGATTAAAAGTAATGTCTGTATGTGCCAGCCGCTTCCTAATTGATCGCAAGACTCCTTCTCCTGCACGCATCTCCGTGTCTCCCTCCGCCATCAGATGAGGTGCTGCGCCGTATCGATCCCCGACACCAATTTCTTGATTGCAAATTCTGATGTGAAGAATCCGGCCTAATGCCATAATCATACACTTGTGATTATGGCAGTCTCTCTTCCAATCAAAGGTCTAGCCTGCCAA
The DNA here is from genome assembly GCF_000485575.1 of Poecilia formosa. Classification (NCBI taxonomy): domain Eukaryota; kingdom Metazoa; phylum Chordata; class Actinopteri; order Cyprinodontiformes; family Poeciliidae; genus Poecilia; species Poecilia formosa. The sequence continues at coordinate 81,878 of NW_006800362.1, forward strand.
GTCAGACGACGGTGCAGGGTTAGTAATCAGTAAGTTGCATTTTTAAGGAGATGCACCAAAAAATATCCGGTAACCTTCGGAGTCTTTCCCACCCCATCTTCGTTTTTTCTTTCTTTCTTTTTTTTTTTTTTGGATCACAACTTCATGTCTAGCAGAAGCGCCATCCTCGGTTGTGATTACAGAAAACTAGGAGGATGAAAAGCGAGTGCCGTCGAGTGTCGGCTGAAGTGAATCTATAGTAATTGCTATTTGCATGTCAAATGATTGTACTCATCAGCGCTAAGGTGTGATCATAAAATTGGCAAGATGAAAGCCGTCTGAGCGGTGCGTTCCACAGTCGAAAACAAGCGGCTGCAGATGTTGTCACAGGGAGGCTGGAAAACGTCTCACTTTGACACCTTTGGGTGTACACTCTAATGGAGTATCAAAAGGTCAGCCGAGGCCACTGGTAGAAGCTGACGGGGTGAAATATGTTGTTTCCCCTCATTGACAACGACTTCTGGCCCAAGTTGCTAATTAGTTTAGTGAAATGTTGGTGTGCAGTGGGGGGTGGAGCATGAATGCCTCTTCTTGAGTTCACTTTTTAATAAGCTGATTCTTCTTTTTAACAGAGCAGAGAGACCCACAGCATCCAGCTGACCTCCGTAGTTAACATGTGTTCAGATGCAGGGCTGTGGACAAATCCGGCTGTGAGACGGACGAGTGTGTGTAGTTTTATCAGGGAGAAGAAAATAAAGTATATTCCATGTTTGGAAGTGTTTCTTAACACAAACTGAGCTTCTTAAGAAAAATATAGTATATAGTAAAATCTCTTTTAGTACGAGGGTGAACCTTCTTCTGCCTTCAGAACTGCCTTAACATTTTGACATAGATTCAACAGAATGCAAATTTGTCTTCTGCTCACCCATTTTATCAATCTTTGCTCGAAGGTCCTCATGCTTGACATCTGTGAACTCATTGTGTTGACTTCATCCTACTGAAAGTAGCCATCAGAAGATGTGTACGCTGTGGTCACAAAGAAGGCAAAATGGTTGGTGCTGATACTTACAAAGGCTGTGGTGTCTGAAAAAAATGCTCAAAGTGTGATAAGAAAATTCCCTCCATGCCATCACACTGCCACCACCAACCCGGGGTGTTGTTGCACGGCGGGAGGAATCAATGATTTTGTTTTTGTTTAAAATTCTGACCATCTGACTGATGAGAGACTCTTTTGTTGTTCAATCACAGATTTTTTCCCCCTATTTTTAGTTGCATGTTGTGTTGCCTTCTGCTCCTGTAGCCCATCTTTAGGGTTTCACTCGCTCAGTGTTCATCCGTCATCCTCAACCAGCGTGCCTTTGCTCGTATGACCTCTGACATCAACAAGGTATCGTTGTTAACATGACTGGATGTTTTCAAACAGCCCTTTGTAAATCTGAGTTAGTTGTGTGGGAAAATTCCAGTAGATCTGACATTTTTACAAAACAATTATCTGGCACCAGCCACTTAAAATATCGCTGCTCAGGTTGCAGCATGTTGGTGTAGTTCTGCTGCACTAGTTCTGATTTGTCCTTTTGATAAACTTTTCTTCATCATTCTTTTGGCTGAGGCGTTACTATGGATAACATACTTTTGATTTGAATCAGGCCCACATTCAGTCACTTGAATTCCCTTTTTTCTTTATTCTAATACTCAGTCTACACCTCAGCAGGGGATCCTTACAACGTCTGCAGTCGGCACCTGAAGGCATTGAGTTACATCATTGTGATTGGCAAGAAATAGAACAGAAAAAAAAAAAAGTCCAGTGAGTGGTGATGCCTCTGCAGGATTGTAGTGCAGGAAATGTTTTTAACATGAGCACATTTACCTCAATAGGAAACTGTCTGTTGTCTTTCAGCAGCTAATTTATGGTGGATTGCTTTTGATGTGCAGCAATGAAGTACTTCAGTTGTTTCAGTTTGACCTACTGGGAATAGAGCTTGATGTACCTCCGGTCTTCAGAGATGGAAATGCATGTCGTTTCCACACATCCATAATGGTATTGATATGTTTGCTTTCTGTGTTTGTTGACGGTTTTATTGTGCAGTCTTTCCTTCATTCTGTCAAATGTTTGCTTCTTTAATGATCATATTGAACAACCTGCAATCACAGCAGTGAACTCTTTCGTGGATCATAGAAATTTAGAATGTGTGCAAGCACTAAAAGATGTAATGTTTACTGTACATTAGAATCTACAGTAAGTGGAAAACGGTCTGAATTTACACATGAAAACAATTTTCTGCTTATCAGCATAAACATGTGCAGCATTGCCACAATAAAAAACACATTTCCCCTTTGATAATGTTTTTGCGCCTCGTGATGGCTCATTATCAATAATGACTTTTGGTAAGTTGTCAAAAAGCAGCATGGAGCTCATCAGTGGCATCATCATTGGTTCTAAAATGAAATGTGTACCCACTCAGCACCGAAATTTAAAACATTAATAGTCAAAATGAACCGAAAACAATCATGCATAAATTTATTTATTTATGTCTTTATTTGGGATGCAATTTTTCTGCAGCATTTAAACCTCCAGCATCATTTCCTGTTGAAATCTCGACTCATTTCGACTCCACGTTTGCTGCTCTCTCCACTCCATTGTGGCATTCACTCCAACTGCCTGCAGAGGGTAGTCACTGACTGCATTAACAAGCACACAGCAGAGTCTTCAATTCCCACAATAGGCACGCATGCAAGCTTCCACACTCGCCATGACACAGAAGCAAATCTGCCTCTGTGATTACACCATATATTGGACGCTATTTTAACTGTGCACCTGTATAAGATTAGACTGGAAGCTGCCTTGTGGGAGCAATGGAAACATGAGATTGCCAGATGTGGGGAAAAAAAAGACATTGCAAACCACAGTCCCAGACAGGTGGAGCTTCTGTAGCCCCTCTTCTAGGTTGCAGCAGACCCTACTCTTTAGCCGAGTTGTTTAGATGAAACGAATGGGATTTTAGCTAAACTGCTTGTCAGCACAGATACACACTGATCCCTTTTTCCGTGAAGCTGGGATGGAGGTTGTTACTGCACTGCCTGATGCTTGTCTGTGTTTATGTGAGGACTGTCTCTGTATGTCTGCTCGTTTTCTGCCTCCAAGCCAAATTAAACAGAAAACAAACATACACATACGTGTCATAAGAGCAGGCGCGCTCGATCAAAAAATCATGTGGAGGCTTTAATAATAAATGTGCACAGCAGTTGGAAAGGTGGGAAGGCATTGATTTATACCCACAGGTTTCCTGGGATTTTTATCGGATTGGCTAAATGTCATTACACTGCAGGTGGGGAGGTGATGAACTGTAATAAACTTTGATGTGGATGCGTGTGTGTCTCCTGTCATTGGCTCGTAAACCGGAACAACGTGACAAGTCTCAAAAGATCCAGCGCCCTCCCACCACCTGTCATCTTTTCATCTGCGTTACAGTACACAATGGGCGCCATCATGCACGCTCATTTAAATCTACATCTCCTCAAGTGCAAAACACGTGAAATTAGATGCGCAAATGTACCGACACATTTGCAGTTGTCACATACGGAGACGTGGTGCCGTATAATAAAAGCGGCGGCAGAGCGGCTGCTGCTGCCTGTTTGCAGAACCGGTCCCTTCATGATGCGTTTAGTGGTGTGGGTAGTTTGTGTGTGTTTGTGTGATAAATGGTGATGAGTAAAAGCAGAAAACTACTACATCCTTTTACATGTCTGGAAGTATTGATTTTTGTTCAAACATACATTATAGCTGAGCATGGGCAATGCACCTGATTGATCTCTCTTATTAATGTGCAGGCGTTTTGAGGGTTTCATTATAACTCTATGCTGGCATAAAAATCAATAGCTTACAAAATTAGTTTTTAAGTTCTGTCAGGTTTCATAAAGATGCATGAAAACATCAGTTTGAAATCTAAAAGCCTCAAACCGACATCTCACAATTTAACTGTAAAACCTTTTGTTTCTTTGCTCCTCATAAATGTCAGCAAAGAAGTAACGGTAAGTTGATAGAAGACTTCGGTAATATTCTTGTTTCTTTTCAAACTTTGAATTGTTATCTTTACATAGAAATAGAAATAAGTATGGCTACGCATCATTAATTAATTGATGCATTTATTATTTAATTGATTTCTTTATGTAACTCAAAATGTAGATGATTCAAAGCGCTTGAAGTGGATATGTGAATGAGATTCTTACAAGTTTCCTAATTATCAATTTTTGTCATTGTGGTAAATCTACCCCAATTTACCACTAAGTGCCCTAAATAAATATGGGACAGGGCGGGGCTATGTTAAAATGATTGTTCTGAAATGGATGTAAAATGAGCATTTCATGCAGAAAATGAAAAAAAGAAGTTAATTCTGAAATAAGCACATGTCATTTACTTAGATTTAACAAATTTTTATTAATTTACCCCTTACCTGTCATGAAGGCACTGATGACCTCATGGACCCATTGACTTACATGCACATGATTTGGGGGTGACACTTATTAAAGTAAAAGAATTAGAAATGGTATACTTTTTTTTATTATTATTATTATTTTGACGATCAGTATTTTTGGCAGGTTTGGCCTCTGAGTAACAAAATATAAAGTAAACAATGCTACATGCAAAGCCCATACAAAGAAAAAGTGAAGTGTTTAGGCCTTTCTGTTTCTATAAACATATATAGAAATATGCATTATTCATGTTGAAAAGAAAAACAATCTGAGCATCTGTGCAACGATGACAAAATAGCAGCAAGAGATGGAGTGACATCTCTCCTGATAGAAAATGTCAACGTCTCTGTTTTTCCCTCTACTGTTACCTTGTTTTGTCACCTTGGTGTCGAGGAAAAGTGCGGAAGCTAATGTTAGCTGCTTCTTTAACTGATTTTAAATCAGGAGAAGAGCCATGACTTGGTTTTTAAATAGACTTAGTTTCACACACAGCATAAGGATTGAGTTTTTTACTTAGGAGTTATTCATTGTTTTATTTATTGCTGTCTGTATTTACTATTCATATAAAATATATTGCACACATACTGCAAATTATATCCACAAACAAGCCCACATGCTCTGAGTGACTTGCTTGGTTTACGTTTGTCTGCAGAACGTAAACCAAGCAGTCTGTCATATCAGTCAGTGATACACACTGATGACATTTACAATAGGGATGCATGATGTACAGGCATTGACATCGGGAATGCCTGATAAGTAAAGCTGGGCCAGTATTTATGTCCACCTTGTTGCCTTCTGTCTGTGTGTTTCAGGAGAGGGTTGGCCATGTGATTTTTCTTTGGTCATGTCATAGTGATTCAGGATTGTGGGGAGTTTAAATGAAGTAGAGAAACAATCTCAACTGTGTGATTTTTTTCTTTTCATAGTGGTGAATGTGTAGGGAAATGTTTAAAACCAATAATGACATAATGGTCATAATGACAATATTAATATCTATCAGCCCAAATTTTTATATTTGTGCACTAGTTGATGAGGCGAATTACAACAGCCTTGGTCTGTGAGTGAGTTAAAGGTTCAGTGTTATTTAAAATCAACTTTTTTGAGCTTAACATAATGTTATGTTATTCCTTCATCAAACATATACCTGAAGTGTTGTTTGATTCTTTCATGAATGTTTGAGAAATCCTTTAGTCTCCAACAGAAGCGATTTGCAAATACCTGGTGGAACTACGCATCTCCTGAACTCATCGTGCAAACTACTTCTCAGTGGAATCGCTCCTGAAAACATTTAGTTAAAGGCTTAATGGAGGGTTAGGGTTAGAATGTCGGAAAGAGCAGGAGCTTCTTAAAGTGACAGAGGTTCAATTTCAAAGCGTTAAACTGCGACGTTGGATTTCTTTCAAGTCATATTTAATATATACAGTATTTTTATAACTTCTGAAGGTAGCATAGGTACTTGATTGTGCTATAAAGTGGCACTAGATGTCCGGGAAATTCATAAAGGTGCCCCTTAGAGGCCCTAAGACCTTATTTGTTTTAACAGCTTTCAGGTATGTCCTCCACATGTTCCACTTAAAAGTTTTGGTCCACTGCTTTTTCCCACCTTTATATACTTGTTTTCTGCTGTCATCCGTTTTTAAAAAGCCATTAATTCTCACAGTTGTTCTCTTAATCTCACATGAGAGAATTTGTCCTTGTTTCCTTCGAACAAAACTGCAACACATTCACCTTGAAGGTCAAGTCTTGTTCCCTAATTAATTGGCTTGGATGTTTCTGATATTGTTGCCAGGACGTATATCTTTGCAAAGCGTAGCATTAATATTCACACTTTTGTCTTTTTTTCTCCTCCTTTGTGCCTCTGTTTCTGGTTATTATTGTCATTGCAGGCAGACAGAGCCCTAGCTGAAACGCTCCAAAGTATTGTCGTCAATTGGTTGTTTGTGTGTGGGCGTCTTCATTAAGTAGTCCAGGTGCTTTCTCAGGGAGCCGCTTGGGAAGCAGCATTCAACTCATGTCGGCACCGAGCCCTCACCCTGGGAAATGGAGTAAAGCTCTCTCAGATCCTGGGGATTCACAGAGTCTCCATTAAAAATGCCAAATGTTGTCGAATTACAAAGACCAGGGAAAGGATGACAGGCTACTTGACATTTGGTTAAGGTATGCACTTGATGATAAAATACTTTAGCTTTTAAAATCCTCTCGCTTGTTGGATAATCATAGCTTTTTAGCAAAAGCACACATAAACCTCACAATTCTTGGAGATGCTCAGAAACAGGTTACACCTCAGTGCCTGTCTGCATTTGTTGCATTTTACCAAACGGGGCCAATTGTGTGGACTTTGCAATGTGATAAACCTCATTATTTCAGCCCACTAACCAATAGTGCATTATCTGAAATGGTTTATGGTGCTTATACAGGGCCAATTTACCACAGCACTTGCTTCCATTGTTTGTCCGTGAATGTGATGCTTGTCTTAGCCTGACTGAGCTAATGTTACTCAGAATGAGGATGCTGTCTTCCTTTTAAAGACTGTGTGTTTAGGTGATTAAACCCCAGGGATTTAGCATTCGTGGTGTGACTTTATTGCCGGCAGCGTTGCATATCAAGTTGAAAGCAACTTATTGCATGTTAATCATCAAGTCTTGCATTTTCACATCTTGGGAAGAAAAACTCAGCTGAACAACCCAAAAGTCCAACACAAAGTTGACTGTAAGGAAAAAAAAAATGACAAAGTTCTGGTTCAATGTCATTTTTTATGATTTAGTCAGTAAATATTTCAGATTAAATGTTTTGAAAAAAAAAAAAAAAAAAAAAAATGACAAAGTTCTGGTTCAATGTCATTTTTTATGATTTAGTCAGTAAATATTTCAGATTAAATGTTTTGAAAATATGTTGATATTTGGAAACATTTTTTTTTGTAATTTTCATTTAAGTACTGATATTTAAATAATTATAATAGTTTAGCTAATGAAAACGAGAACCGATTGACCACAAAATAGATTTTAGTACGGAAATGTTATATCATTGACACCTGTGCTGTATCCCAGCATATTTCAGGAAAGTCTAGTGGAGGGAAAACATTTTATAGAATCACTGAAGCCTTGAGTATTGTGAAACAAAACTCATTCAAGAGATTTAGGTAGGTTCAAAAGGATCTTGACTCAGGGCTACAGGAGCCACCACACACAGACACATCCAAGAGATGGGGGGTTAAAACGTCTCTTGGATGTGAGGATGAGGATTTTTCTCCTCACCTGAACGAGAAAAAGAAGTATCTTCTCTGGGTTACGAAGAAATAGAAATGGCACTTCTATTCGCTGGTTTCATGAAGATCTCAGCGTCTGCAGGAAGTGTGGAAAGGCACAAACCAAAAGATACTTATGGTCCAGTCTGCAGACATTGAAATGCAACTCTGTGTGCAATGGTTCTGTGCAGAAGATGAGTTTTTCAGGATGAGTTTAATAACCAGTATATGGTCAAAAATAGTGTAAAATTTCTTATTTTCAGACTAAACGTGGAGACGTGAATGCATAAATGTAGCAGAGTTGTAAAAATAACTGCTTTGAGCCCTTTTCCAGTGCTTGCAAAAGTTGAATGGTGACAAGTTCCTTTTAGCTTCACAGCAGACATATCTGGAGTGAATTTACAAAGAAATGTGTGAAATGTTAGGTTGTAGCCCAAACACCTTTTAAAATTAAGGTTGCATTATAATCTACTGATCACGGTCCCCTCACAAACTGCAGTACTGATGTTTTTCCACTGATGTAGAATTAGATTTGATAATCCGGTGTCCCTGTTCACATCTCCTCCGACAACATAGCCTATATTCTTGTTTATCTTTGTGCTCTGCTTCCACCGTTCCTCAAAACAAAACAAAAAAAAAAAAAAAAAAATCCATTATTGTGACAGCTCTCTGAGGTGTTTGTAGATGCAGTGACAGGCAAGTCATACTCACTCACCACATTTCTCTTGAAACCTAATCTCCAGCATGGCCTCGCTCACCCACTGAAAGGCAACCGGTGCTAGGAATGGGTGCTGACACACTCGCTGTCACCAGCTGCACTTGGAATACGTCGTGTATTATTATTATTGATTCCGCGCTTTAGTTTTATAGTGGCTTACCGGTAATCTATACATATTTGAAGTGAAGGGAAAGCTGTTGCTAAGTAGGTCATGATTGCATCAGGAATAAGCAGGTAAAGTCGTCTCTAAATGTTCAACATGAAACCGTGTGTCTGGGTAGGACTGCTTGGTATGGGTGGTTATTGATCGCAGCCACTGTAATGCAATTTCCCCATCTCTTTTCCTCTCAGCAAATATTGGGGTTAAAAGGAGACCATCACCTATTGTACACCCTTGTTCCTTTCCCATCTGTTTTTCCCGTACCTTTCTTCCTCTCTTCCCCTTGCTGCCCATTGGGCAAGAACCCAGAGCGGTAGAGTTTTATTTTGCTGATCGAATTTTATAGCTGGCTTCTTGGCAGACTCCTTCATTTCATCCTTGTCTTGTCGCCAGCAACCAAGAATGCTATCTAGACAGAAAAAAACTGTAAAATCATGTCCTTTTCACCAAGAAAATTTAGATAACTAATTTTCAGATTCAAATTATAAATCTTTAACTTGGCTAGCCTACTGGCTGGCTGGCTGGCTGACTCGCTGGCTGGCACAAAGTTGCCAACTGAGCATTTTCAGCAATCTTTTCCTACTCATCATTCCTTGGAGAAGGTGTATCATTCTGCGGTTGCTGGCGGAGCTGCAAAAGCCAGACAGACTTACGGTCAACTAGACCAAATGGGATAAGACGAAATGCTGAGTGATTCTGGGGCAAGAAATATGTTCACGTTTTATTACGAACTGGCATGACTGTGAATCAAATACAAGTAGCCTGTAGTATTATAAAAGCAAAACTCTGTGAAACATAAAAAGCAACAGATACCTTGAAGATGTCCACATGAATAAATCATGCCCAATTTTATAGTTTGTGATTTAATAAACCAGTATTTTGTCATGGTTGTTGCTTTGTTGTATGCACAGAAACACATATTTTCCCTATTTTATGTCACATTTAGTAAAAAGGAGTGAAACGGCTAGGATTTTAGAAGAGATGCACCGATGAGATTTTTCCTGACCAATACCAATTTTCTGTGTTCACTGAGGTCTGTCAATTAATTTTCTTGAAGAAATTAAGGGCTGAGGAGAAACAGTGAGTGGTTTTTGTGATGGAGACTGTTTATTTAACCAAATAAAAGAGCAGCATAGTACATATTTTTCACAAATAATTATATTTATTGGACCCAGTCAAACCAAAATTGGCCAATTCCGATTGATTTGTTCTTTTCTTAGTTTTGAATCCAACAGAAAACAAAGGAATCATGCATTTATGTATCTGTCACTGGTCTTTGTTGGATTTTATGAATAATAAAATCAGTCCAGAAAAACAGTGAAACTCCAGTACCAGCAGAGATGTAAACACTCATTGGTTTTCTTGAGAGCAGTGATGGTTATAGAGTCCATCAGGGACGAAGGATCTCTTATAACGCTGCTTTGTGCACTTAGGATGCAGCAGTCTTTCATTGAAGGAGCTCTCCAGTTCAGCAACAGCTTCGTGCATGTTTCTGAGCTAAAATTGGTGGAAGCTTTCATTTATAATGTATGCAATGAATTGGACAAAAAATTAGATTTTTCAGTTTGGCCAATCAAAACAAAACCAAACTATTGTGATCTCTAACAAATTGAATGAGGCATCTGCTGCTGCACTATAAGCTGCATTTGTTTTCTATGTAAGAAGTTGTTTCTGAATGCAACCCCTCAAAAATGATAGCATTTTTAGTTTTTTATGCATTTAAGGAACAACAGTGAAAACAACAACAACAACAAAAAAAACAATTCCGATCTCTGGATAATTGATGAGTAAATCTCCAGTTTTATGATGGAGAAGCTATGCTGCATCCTCCTCTTTGAGGCATCCCATAATACCTTTCATGTTCATCCCCTTTTCCACAATCTTTGGACACACTGATGATGTAAGACATTGTTTAATCATGTTTTTTTTCTTTTCTTCATCACATGCTTGAGGGCTCTATTATATGAAGCCCCTTCAAATGAATGCCCCTTTAAAAAGACAATTGGTTTATCCCTGACAAAATGTACACAACAGACATGTGCAGATGGTTAAAGAAATATAAATGTACAGAAGGGATTTTTTCCCCCTGCTTCTGCTTTGAAGCTGCACTGCCAGGCCTGCCTGTGTGTTACTAAATCCTATTCTTGAGGAGTGTTATACCCCCCACGTCTGAGAGGCCCTTGGCACTGGCAGAAAACACACACCGGCGCACACAATAGACACATAGACAAACACATTCTGCATGCCTGATGCAATGTTCAGTCAGTTGAGCAAACGAACACATTGGGGTACATGAAACAGCATTTGCTCCTATTTACTGAAACTACACCTGAATACTTTGAAATGAAGAGAAGTATGTTTGAACAAGCTAGACTGGGTTACATCGTGAAATTAAAAGAGAAGCTCTTATAGCTGAAGACCCATCGAGGCTTAAGATTTTGACTGAAAACAATGAGGGTGAGTTATGTAGAGCTACGGAAGGATAAATGAAAGTATGAAGGAAGGCAGTGACCCCATGAGGAACCTGAAGTTGCGTGCTGCGGTGCGACTGTGCAGCTATGAATCCTGCTGGCAAGCCTTTGGCATGGTCTGCTATGGTTGGTTTGTTGCATATGGAGTCTGTGTGGAGGGAAAATCGCATTCACTCATGAAAGGGAAGGCCGTGTCAACTAATCTTTTTGAACCAAAATAAACAGATAAAATAAAGGTTGTCATAAGAGATTTGAAGGCTATAGTGCATGAGTTTAATCTGAACTGTATACATTCAGGTTTGCGTGAATTATTTTTGTCTTAATCCAAAGCAGAACAATTGCAGCAAAATAAATTCATAGACTAGCATTGCCAGCAGAACCTCCCTTCATTGTGATGCTTGTCTCGTAATGGTGGAGTGTAACTTAAATGCAAAAGGTGCATTTCAATAAATGACAATGTCATGGAAAAGTATAGAATAATTCATTTAAAATGGAAAACTTATAATGTTGATAATTATGGCTCATGACAAATGAAAGCCAAATAATTTGTTTCTCAGAAATTTGGAGTACTGTGTAGGACTGATTTTTAAAAAAATGTTAATGTCCTGTAATGTAAATGCAGTAAATACATGGTTTGCACAACTATTGTGTGAATTACTATTACTGCAATCCTGTCGCTGTGTCCTGGATTCATCAGTGTGGTGGTTCTTCTGACTCCAGCCGGATTCCTGAATTAGCTTGTTTCAGTTTGCCACACCTTTTCCATCCACTAAACTTTCCAATAACATGCTTTGATACAGCACTAGGCTTTTTAATTAAGGGTATTTTCTGACTTACCCTTTTTGTTGAGAGCATCAATGGTTGTTTGCTCAACAGACTTAGTCATGACTAAGTAGAGGATAACAAGGTTGGCATAGTATTTGTATATTTTAAATACTTTCGTCTCTGATATTTACATTTCTCAGAAACTTTAGTAGGAATCCTAAACCTCAATATTCTTCGTTGATGTGCCAGAGGAATGTAGAGACGGAGTGAAGAAGATATGTCATAACGCAGCTATACCCCAGGGTTTAGTAGTTCACTGCAGAGGTTAACTGCTCGATCTGCTTAGCATTAGTTGGCATGGCTACCATTTCTTGGGTTATTTTTGGTCTCCTCTCAGTATTCTCAGTGGGCTTCCGGCAATTGTCATTCAAAATGCAACCCGCTGTGTTGAATATGCTGAATGGAGTGTTGAAGTAGTTTCATACTTATCCTTCTGCTGATGGCTCATGACGCTCTGATATCCTTATTCTCGCGCTAAACAAGAAAGATCACTTGGAGCATGTAAATGGTTGCAAAAATAAAAAATAAAAAAATGTATGAGCGAGAGAGAAAACTGAGGGAAAAGGGGTAGAAATAATAAACATTCCCAAAGCAATAATAATAAAACTTTCCATCCCTCTTTTATGACTGAAATAAGTGAGTGGCTTCAGTATCTTGGTGCTGAATAGAGAATAGGGAGGGGAGGCAGCCCACAAAGCAGGCAGGCGGGGGCCCTGGTCTTTGATGAATGTCTCTATCTCCAGGCATTAGGTGTTCTATTTTTCATAGCAGGCCCTTCGGCCATGCTGGAGAGAGTTTGGGCCTCACATGCGCATTCATGCAGGGCGCCACAATCCTCTGAGAGAGTGACTAATCCAGGCCTACTGTCTTGGGGCGAGAGTGGCTGCTGCTACCAGCATAGCTGAAAGGTCACACCTGTCAATGATGGTTATGGGTGTGTTTGTGTGTGCGTGCCTGCGTGTGTGTGTGTGTGTGTGTGTGTGTGGACAAAAAAAGGAAACCAACTCTCTGGTTGCCGGTGCTTAAAAGGAACAGGTTCTTGATGTCTGGAAAGTTTAACTTTTTAGACAGAGTACACTGACTGGCAGACGGATAAGGTGTTTCCACAAACAAATTGAGGCTTAGCATCTGAAAGTAGGAGCATTCATAGTGGTCAGAGGTCGTCCTTTAATCCAGATCAAGATTTACTTTTATGGTAATTAGCAGTGGGCACCACTAAGTAAAAAGTCAACTCTAAAGCACTGGTCATAAAAGATAGTTCTGCTATTGTGAAAGTGCTACACCAATATTCTGTTTAGATAAAGCTAATGCTGAAGTGCGAATTTCAATTCAAGTAATTATATATATATGTAATTATATATATATAAAGCATCTTTAAAACAACTGATTGTAACAGTTATTGATTGTGCTGTAAAATAATACTATATTCCTGTAACATGCATAATATCGACCTTTTGATAAGGTAATTATATTTCTCATTTCATCCTTGCGGACCAACATTCCCAGTTCAGAGCTCAAACACACTGGGTGCATTTTAATCTAAATTTTTCCCCACATATGATGGATTTAATTAAGTCACCCAAAGTCACTCATTTTGTTCTTTGTATGCCTGATTTCCATTGTGTTGAACAGTCCTCCTCTGCTATTGTTAATGGTATTATTGATATAGTTCAAAGATATGGTATTTCCAGTATCTCTTTAATTAATCTTTCCCTAATAAATTCACTCACTAATATTATTATTTCATATTTTACAATCTAAATTGCCCCTGTGCATAAAAGCGGAGCAGGGCTGTGATTGTCCTTGTTCTTATTAAAGCCAGTTGTTGGTTCGATATCGTCTCCTCGAATGAGTTTGGAGACACTGATGTTATCTTTTTGGCCTGCTATTACACTGACTGGTCATTTAGTTTTTCATTAATTGTGTCCGACTTGTGGTAGGGGTCTAATATTCTCTCTGCCAGGTAAAGAATTACATGTTCCTCTTACTTAAGCCACTTACATGCAATTCTGCACTTTTGACATTTAGCAATGCTCCTGGTGGAATGGAGCCACGCTGCACCTTGCCATCAGTTAGGCAGCATGCCATGGCTCGGGCTTCGGCCTCAATTCAGCAGTCAAATTAATCTTGCTTTGTTGAAGTAGTGAAGCCCAACCTAGGAGAGAGTTCGTTTAGCTGTTGCTCTGCTGATCTAAGTGCTTTCTCGAGTTTGCAGCCTTTATTTATGGACTGTTAAAGATCTCCCCATCTGTTATTAGACAGAGCCTGGACACAGAAGTGTTGATGAATAGGTATTTCTACAGACTTTGAATGGGTCTTGGCCCTCAGAGTGGAGACACAGTGATTGTGTTAAAGTGAGAAGAAACGGAGCCGATTTTGTAAAGTAAGTTGAAACATTTAATCTTTAAATTGCTGCTAATTTATACTTTTTTTTCCTTTATTTTTAAATGGGTTAGGGTTAGGTTCATGCAGAAGAAACTGTAGAGATGTGAACCAAGGCACTTTTTTTGCTTTGTTTAAATATGTAACCGTATGGCTTACATGCATATCACTATGTCCAATGGAAAACCAACATTGGATTTTACTTTAAACACACTTTTCTTTAGCTGAAACATGGTAGTGGCAGAATAATGCTGTGAGAATGTCGTTCTTTACCAAGTTAACTTTAGACTGTACCACATTTGTGAGCTAGACTATGTGCCTAGTCAAAAGTGAAAAATTGTTTGAACGCCATAAAGATGGTATTCTCCATCTAATCTGTATGAACTTGAGAAATTAAAATAAAAAAAAGTTTTACTCTCTTAATGTGCAAAGCTAGTAGAGACCATATCCCCTAAGGATTTAGAGCTGTAAAGGCTGCAAAAGGTGCTTATAGGAAGTCTCGACTCCAGGCGCCTGGACACAAATGTGTGCCACACTTTTCAGATTTTTTATTTTTTTTTTTGTGTTGATTTAAAAATAAACTCCCAATAAAATACACAGAATGCATCTTTCACAAAATGTGGAAACTTCAATGTGTTTCCAAGGCGCCACATACACTAATACAAACAGTCTCTAGTTACAAAGCAATCTTTTGTACAATAGTAAAGGTACTTATTGATTCTAGACTATAAATACTGCTGGATCATTGACTTCTTGGCAAATTTAAACTTTTAGCTAACTGTTCAAAAGTTTGTTTCTTGACGCGTCTGGCTTCTTCACGCATACTTGCATTATTTCTCCACCACTCGCCTCTCTCACCCGTCTCTGTTAGATCCACTGTGTGTGTGATGAGAGGATAATCTCCAAGCGCCCTTTTTCATGCAAGATATTTTATAGTTCAGTTTTTTTTTCTTCTGATGGGCTAGCACCAGACAATTTGAAATCCTATTTATCTTGCTAACAGGGAAGAGGAACGGAAATGTATCTGTGGTTATTGGAGACGAGACAACCCCAATGCAGACATGAGACGGAGATCAAAGCTGACTGCTCTGGAAATAATAACTGAATCCTATGTATCCAACTCTTCTGCTTCAAAGTTCAAGAAATATATTTTTTTTCTTGCAGTGAGTTAGGATTTCCGTGTAAGTTTTAAAAAAAAAGTGTTTAGCCTATTAGAACTCCATTTATTACCTCTCATTCTTTGGTGAGCACTGCAGATACCCAGATACAAACAAACATGCACTCATTCTGTTCTTCTTTCTGGCGAGCCCTATCCCTCCCAGGACTGTCATAAATCATGCTTGTCCCCTCCATCATCCCCTGCCCACAGAACTTGTGTACAGATTGGACATCATCAATGTCTCTGCCAAATCATCTTTACCTGAGCCCAGTTTTTGTCCTCAATCATCCTGCCTCTTATTTATTGCACATTCTCTGCAGCCTGTCCTCAGGATAAAACGGATGATAATAGGAATGGCAGTTTGTTGGTTTTGTGTATACCCTTGATAACGGTCAATGATTTCAAATTGAGCCAGCAATTTTTACTTTAGTCTAATAACTGACCTTATGAATTAGAAAGATTCGATCCTAGTCTGATCAGGGTTCCTACCAAAGGCTAGCAGCAAGTGGCAAAAAGGGAGGGCAAACCACAGCTAAAGCTAAAACCTGACTGCAGTATTGCATACTCCCCCATTGCTGTCTAACTCATAGATTTTAGATTCGTCTGTTGCATTATGTGGGTGATGTATTGTTCTGACCTTGTGGAGTTGGGCGACAAATAGAGAGAGCTGTCAGTGTCAGAGAATGGAACAGACAGAAGAAGAAATGAGCCTTTTCTTGTTCTTTGAGGGCAAAAAAAGTGACAAGACCCGTGATAAACAATCATGGTGGTGTTGGGTGCTGTTAAAGCAGCTGTATCAAAAAGAGGATGATCAAGCCAGTTGGCTTTTTGTTTTTCTAAAATAGAAAGCGGCTGATTTTACAGATGTTTTTTTTTTTGTTTGTTTGTTTTTTTTTTGTCAAGAATTGATTGTACTAGGAAAAAAAGAGAGAACAGTGAATTTTAGTGAGGTGTTTTTCCTTTGATAAACACAATCCTGAAATGCTGAAGCACTTTGATTTAAGCAATTTGAGTGCTGGGCTAAAATTGTTGCCTTCCTTGGAGCATGGCATTATTGCATCAGAAAGTCTTTGTTGCTTTAGAGCAAAAGCTTGTTTACAATATTGGAACAGTGGGATTATTCTGACCAGACAGACCCAGTTCAGTGTGCTGTTTTAAAACAAACACACACTCGGTTTATGTCTACCTCTTCTAAAGTACAATCAATCAACTATGACATGCGTTCTGACTTGATATATTCTGCGACTTGTGTGACTTCTTTCTTACAGCTAGACATTCTCTGCTTAGACATACAGTGACATATTTTGGTAGAAATGTACAAGCTGGAAATCATGTGGGGATATTTTAAGTACCTCAATTTAACAGATACTTTAGATAATAAACAAATTAAATGATACTTGCATAATGACCTAGGTGTTTAACCTTTTTTCTTATTGCAAATACTTGAATGGAGCCAAGAGGGGCTGTGCATGAAAGTATTTTTTCAATATTTATTTGCATTTCAAGCAATGGAAAAAAATAATAATAATAATTGTACAGAAACATATTTTTGTGCTTAATGTTCCCAATTCACTTCATACCTAAATTTGTACTAATTATTCTTACAATATTCAAATTAGGATTCTCTAAAAGATTTAGTGTTTGGTTCCCAGCACACAGATTTTAAAACACTGGATACAGATTTAGTCATTTAGGAGTTATCTACAGCTAGATAACTCCTAGCTGTAGATACAGCTAGGAGTTATCTAGCTGTATCTACAGCTATAGCAAGTCTATATGAAACAGAATATGTTTATTCTGTTTCATATAGACTTGCTGTTTACCTCAATTAAGTAGCTTTAAAAGAAAGTCTGGCTTACCTGAACCTTTACCTTCAGCAGTGACTTGTTTTCGTTTTGTCCCATATGAAGGACAAATGAGCTTGTGGCATTTGAAATGTTTAAAAATTACAATCAGATGAGCTTTTCTTCTGTTTTACCTGTCTTCAGTCTTTTTCTTTGTCGTTCCAAAAACTTTTAGTTGGTGGTTTCTGACTTTTCTGCTCAAGCTCCCAGAGCTGGAAACACAAGCAAAGACAGAACATAGTTCGTTAGGCCTTCACAGCGCAATCACTGCAACACTCCTCTGTGAAAACCTAAATTAGATCCTGTGTGACTTTAACTTCCTAACAGCTAACTTGCTAATCCTTTCTGTCACATCACAGGGAGTATTTGAAGGAGAGGAATGTGCCAAGAAATCTCATCATAACTTTTTGATTCATCATCATTTGCCACTTCATGAAACTTTGCAATGTAACCATATTTTATCCTGATATACACTGAAAACTTTCTTTTTGTTTCTTGTAAAACCTCATTTAAGTTTTGCGAGTACTTGATAATTGATCATTAATTTGAGTTTCGTCCAAAATTGGGTTTAATTTCTTGAAATATGTGCAAGTAAGTCACTGCAAGGTCTTAATTTTTAGGGTCTTAATTTGAAATCTCACCTTAAACTAATTACTCTGTAAAATTCAGTACGCTCTTTTCTGTTGCATTGACACTAGAATTGTAACCGTTTCCCTTATTATACTTATGCAAATAGATGCATGACTTAAGAGTTCCTTCTGCAGGTTGTTTGTAGTCAGCTTATCAACTCAACTTTTTTCGCTGTGTTCTACCTGCTTTTTCTGTAAGCTTGCTGACATCTGCTCCTGCCTTCATGGAAGTGTCATTGAAATTCAGTGCATTCATGAGTCCTGCAAAGCACAGGGAGAGGCGCTTCAGGGAATATTCTACACCACATACAAACAGAACCTGAGAAAAGTGTGTACACACCAACGACGGCGCTCAGAACCGCTCTAATAAGTGTGGACACACACACACACACACACGCGCGCGCGCGCACACACACACGCCTGCACGCACACACACAAATTGCAGAAAACTTTTGACTGAAGCTTTCACAGTATTCCCACTTGTCGGGCATTAATGAAGCCTGCTGTTAGGGGCTTTAAATTTAATGCATATTAGAATAATGAACCATAGTTTCCAGAAAAACAAATGAAGTAAGAACTGGATGCATTTTGAAACCTTGTCTGACACCCACTGTACATATGGCAGTGTTTTTTTTTTATTTTGTTGTTTTTTTTTTTTTACTTTGGGATGCACGTATTGCTACAGTACTGCTTAAGAAAATCGATAAAGCAAGGCCAGAGTTCTGACCCAAGTGGTTTCAGTCATTAGGGTTTAAGAGATCATGTCGAAACACCCAAACCAGATCCATTTCCATGGCCATGAGCTGGTTCCTTGGACTTGGCAAACAGAACAGTAGGGCTGTGTATTCACTGATACATAAACGACAACACTGAAAAATAGTTTTTGGATTTGCAAGGCGCATGCAAGTATGAACCAAAACTCATATTAACACGCGTTACCTGACTGAGACTTATTCAGCAGATGCGGCATTAACAAGTCACAGTGAATTAGAGAGCAGGACATTTAATGGTAAGAGCTAAAAACATCGATCTGAGTTTGAATCCCAGCTTTAAGACTGTCTGCATTGAGTTTTCATGTTCTTCCCATGAATTTGTGGATTCTTTCCAGGTACTCTGGCTTCCTCCCACAAAAAACACATAAATACTAGGTCCATTGTTCTCCTGAAAATGGTTTTTAGTTGCGAGTGTGCATACACGTCTGTTTGTCCCTATGTTGCCTTGTGATGAACTGCCGACCTGTCCACGGTCAATGACTGATGGAGTACAGACGATTGATGGATGGATGAGTTGTATATATTTTCATTTTCACCTGGAAACATTTATTCCATCCACCACTTTTCCCTTGATTTCCATACTTCATCTTTGATGATGATGTTCTTTAGACCCCTGCAGTCTTGATAACAGGGAGTCGTAACCACTTATGTAAAAAGAAAAAAATATTTCCCCTCTATCCAGTGTAGTGATGATGACACTGGGAGTCAACCCTCATTTGGATTTGAAGTCTCAGGACTTTTTCTTTTGACGGTGTCCATAGCTTTAATCTCACTGTATCCACATTTTTGGAGGGAATGTCAAAATGTGAACAGATGTCCGCGGTCAACAGTTTGAACTTGAGTCAAGCTAAAAAGTAAAAGCTTGAAAGATAAAAGAATTAAAACAAAATATGTTAATTATAGGTCAAGAACTACTAGTTTTTGTGCTGTGGTTACCTAAACAGACTTCCAGCTGATGTTTGTATTTAACCATACACTAACTTATAAATACAAACATGAAACTAAACATGCAGTGGAGCTCACACTAAAATGTAACATGTTGTGAGTATCTGCTACGTTTTGCACGCTGCTTTTAATCACTTGTGTGATGGAAAACCTTGGAAAAAACAGTGACACCTCAACTAATTTAAGCATAGGGTTTAACATTGACCCTCATAGACTCTAAAGTTTTTAAGTGGTCTCCCACTTATTCATGGTTCAGTATTTGTGAATTCTTCTGTGGAAAACAACTCCAAATTATTCACAGGAAATCTGCCTATTTCAGGATTTTTAATAGAGCATATGTGAATTAAAAACATTAAAAAACAAAAAGCAGCTTTATAATCTTAAATACCTGGGTGCAATGCTACTGGTGATCAGAAAGCAGCCAACCCAGGATCACAGTATGTTTTCTTTGGCCGTGATTACCTGTTTCCCCATGAGAGGATGTAAGGAAGACTGTCGATGTTGGCTTCTGTTGGGGTGCAGTGTGTGTATTAGTGCATGTTAGGGTGCATTTGCTGATTAAATAGGCAGTCATAAGCATTTTTAGAACATGTATGATTTTTAGCTGTCTGACGGTGGAGGTCCATGACCCATGTGAGTTAGGGGGCCACTGTACTGCTGTTTCAGATCAGGTTCAGATGGGGTATTGCAAAATTGGCCAAATTGCTACCTTTTAGCACAACTTCTTTGAACCAAAATATATTTTGTACTACAGGTTCAGTCGTCTGATTTGTGAAAGTGATGCTTATTGGGAAACCTGTAATAAGAAATTGCCTTTTAAAAGGTGTGATCCAGCCCCTGGCAGTAATTTACCTTTTGCTTTAGATGTCCAGATCTGCTCTCAACTACTGCGGCTGAAAGAATACAAATGTTGTTTTGTTTCTTGTGATTACTTTGAACGTTTTTTTATTTTTTTTTATTTTTCTTATTAATTTTTCAGCAACATAATAAGTCACCTCTTTTTTTGTTTGTTTGTTTTAAGGCTTTAGACTTTGCGCATTTCATTCACGGTTATTCCACCCTTGTTTGAACTGTTTTGAACAAATATCTCTAGTACAGTGTTATTTGTTGAAGCTTTGTATTTAGCCTGACCTTTCATGCATGCACACCCCTACAACATGTAAATATCAGTGAATGATTGCATTGCCCTTACAAGCTATTGGTAATATGTCCTTAGTAGTTGTCGTTACTTTATGCTTGCTCCCAAACAGATACCACAATGCCCTGACTATTCCTGCCTTTTGTTTTCTTTTGTTTGCTCTCTAGTTTGATTGCCATTTTGCTGTGAAGTTGTCAAGGCACAGGGTTTAATGGTACCAACGTGTTTATTTGGTGCGTGTTGGAGGCCTAATTGTCCCTGATGTCTGCAACTACTAGTTTCACAGACGTAGAAGAATGGCTCTAGCTGTTGATTCTGTTTCCTGACCGAAAGAATAAGAAGATGGGAAAAAATAAATAAATAGGAGAAAAGTGGAAGAAAAAAGCCCCTGGTGTGAGCAGATAAACGCATCTTCCTTTGTAGCTGTCATCCAAGGTTCAAAAACACCACACTATGGATATAACGAGAGACAGAAAGGGGGAAAAAAAATTAAGAAAGAAGTAAAAGGACTGAATTGTAGATGGATGATGACAGAAAGAGATGAAATGCTTTGCCACATGGTCTGCTGGGAAATCCCCCACTGTGCTGGGAGCCCCACAGCCTGGTGGCGAGATGAAATGTCTTATCTGCCAGCAGCAGAACTCTGTCCTTTAAGGGGGGCTTAGCAAAACTCATTGTCCAGCCAAGCAGCATCTCAACTGATCCGTGTTCCCGTTGACCTTTACCGTCAATGCTGTCACACTCACACGCCAGACTTTAGATTGTGTTAAACGCAGGAATACTCATTTTTACACCGCAACGCCTCTGACTTTGGTCTCTTGAGGATCCTATGTAATGCCTATTTTCTTATTCAGTCACTTTGGCTACTTTCCTTATGCCTTCCTAAAGGGCGAGTCATGTGACACACCGCTCTACCTGTCTCATGTCTGTTTTCTGTTCTTGTGCTATCTTTTCTATCAACTTATCCATCAGTCGCTAATGAACAGGAAATTAAGTTGTAACGTGGCAATCATGCAGCTTGATATCCTCTAATTGCCAAGATTCTATCTGTATTATTTTTACACCGAGCTGTGGGTGCTCTTGTAATTTTCATTAATTACACACAAAGAGCCGATAATCATCTTTCTCCAGTAATTTAAAACTTTTTCATTTGACTTTCTCGGTCTGGAGGATGGCGAACACGTGTTTTGTGATGCAGCAGACTCGATAGGGTCTAGACTCAGTGTTTCACTGCTGCGGTCTGTATTTATCAAGGGAAATAAATTTTTATTTTAAATTTTAAATTTCACTCACATGCCATGTGGTAAGCTTAACTTCTTAGGTTTTTGTTCAGCGCATGCTTTCTTCTTGCCACACCTCCATGAAAGTCATATTCGAAGAGAGGAAGACTGAGAGTTGTTGTCGTGTCATCAGGTTTTCTCACCCGACTGTAAATCTCTGCAGTCTCTCATGAGGTGCCTTGGGCCTTGTGCTTCTCTGATTGAAGCTCTCCACTCCGAGGTTTTGAGTTTAGATAGACGGCTGTGTCTTGGTAGGTTTGCAGTTGTGACATTCTCGTCACATTTTTGGATAATTTATTTAAAATATATATTTTACTCCGGAATTTAAGTCTAAAGGCAGCTGAGCACTTTCACATTTTTCTTTCAAAGTAAATTTCAAAACCTTGTATTTTCCTTCCACTTTATAATTATGTGCTAAGTTGTTACAAAATATCCAAACAGAATATATCAAAATGGTAAATAGAATAATTAAACTACAAATCATGATACAAAAAGAGCTGCAAGAACAATATTTTGACAATTGTCAGCAGCAGAAAGAGAGCCGACCGCTATGGAAAGCAACATCTGCTGGATCTCTGCATGAGCATCCGGCCCAGACTTGTTACTGTTTATGAGCTTTTCCACTAAGCTGACAAAGAACCTGAATAATGTATCCATCAGTCAGCCTGAGTGGGCCGAGCACTGGGCAGTGAGGAAGCCTGTTACAGGCTCATTACAGGTGAAGATGACATGTTGAGGAGCAGCCGACTTGGCATCGTCTCCCTGCTCCTCCCTCGATAGATGGCGAGACACTCCGTCTCTCCCCACGGCGTACGGAGAACGTGGGGGCGGGGGCACAGAGGTGGAAGCGGTGGAGGAAAGGGTCCGTGATGCACCTCTAACCCCCCCAAAATGAAATTGACAGGCTCACTGAAGTAATTGCTCCCAACACCATTTTCTTTGGCAGGAAATACTGTTATCGACAAACAGGGGATTCAATAAGCTGCAGGAGATGAGGCTCAAGTCGTCCCTCCGCCGTTGAGGTTGCAGAGTCTCCTGATGGTCTTTGCCCTGCCCTTTATTCCCAAAGTTATCTTTTATTTTTATTTTTTTTTACCTTTTCTATATCTTCTTGCCCTTTATTCTTTGGCTTTTCTTACTCATGCATCAATACCCACTCACACGATTCTCCTCTTGATTTAGTCTTGCACTTTTTCTCCAGGTTGACCATTATTTCAGAACCAGTCAGAGGAAAAACCTTTTATTACTTAGAGGCCAGCCAGCGACTGCTCCACTTCCCCTCCTGCTCCTCAGATAGTTTCTCCGCTGCCAGTATGGTGGTGTAATGTTGATATTACCCCAATGGAGTCCATTGATTTGAGCTCGGAGCATAAAAAAGCAGTTTATTGCCAAAGTCTTCGGTTTCCAGAGGTCAGATCGTGTGCTGAAACCAGATCTCAAGCTTTTCTGGACATCGTGGAACGTTTGCTGGGAACTGTGGAGAAGTAGGAAGATAAATGTATTTGTTTAGAAACGCATTCGCCTTTAACGGCCCATTACTGTGAATGTATGGTTAGAAAAAAACCTTCACATTCAGGAATGAAAAGTTTGAAACTTTTGGCTTTTTTATTAATTTGTTCACCTGCATTTTATACCAACATTTATTTGTTTTCCTTAGTACTGCAAAGTGGAAAGCTTTTATTGTTAGGTTTATAGAATCAAGTTTTGTCAGGAGCAGGAGTTTCAGAAAAAAATAATATAAATTAAAGGAATGGGTTTAATATAATCAGTTAGTCCAGTCACAAAATGAAAACTGATTCTGAAACTCTGCCTCAAATTTAATCAAACATTAAGTCGGACATTTCTGTTAACTTGAGGTTCTCGTGTTGAGTTGGTGAAGCACTCGGATAATTTAGAATAAAAACTTGTGCACACAGAGTCTGCACTACAGAGAAAAATCTTTATGTAAAATAGATTACTGGGCCTTTGGCGTCTTGACAAAATGTTTAAATCAATAATGTAGGATTTTAAGAAACTTTCGATTTTGTCTCAAGTTCATCCTGCAAATCAATACCCACAATGACTCTCAATAAAACAGTTTCTACGTTCCCTCCAGACTTATACCTTGTCTGTTTTTAAGACATCAGATAATATTAAGTATGAGGAAAATTACCAAAACAATGTGAAAGGTATTGCTCTTTACACACAAACTTAATACTATGACATCCATATAAAAACAATCTCAAGGGCTGCAAAACTTGTCTTTAGTTCTTTATGTACTTTTGCTCTTTTTATCTTTAAAAATAAAGCTCTGGTACGTTTCTCCTCCTCTGTTCTCTGCTTTGGTATTGAGCCTCCTTAAAGTGAAACAAAAACAATGACATTATGATAAAAGAAATTACTTACTATAAAATTACAGCTCATTTCAGATGTGTTTCACTTTGTTGTTAAGGATAAATAACTTTTACTTAAGCGGTATTTTTCCCAGTTTGTAGTATTATTGAATATGACACAAGCAATTTCCTGTGTTAATGAACACTTTATATAGCTCTTTAATGAATCTACTCAAACAACATAAGTTATTTTGTTAAAACTTGTTAAAACTATACCCACATCTGCTGTTTCAGGAATGAAACGGCACACGCACATAGCAACATAGTTTGCCATTTTATTATTCTCTAAGCAAAATGCATCACCAAATATGTTATCAGCTTCCAAAGCAAGAATACATGGAGCATTCTGAACTGTTATCTCAACATTGATACTGCAAACATGGTGCGTTGATGATCGACTCTGCAGCCTCAGTAAATAGCAAAGGGAACTGTCACAGGGTCTATGTGTGAAAAACCCAAAACAGAAAAAGTTTTCAGTTTTTTTTTTTTTTTTGTTTGTTATTTTTTGTTTTTTTAGTAGCTGAGATGTTGAAATTGAAAGTTGGGGGGTCAATGGGATGGAGGAAAAGAAAATGTCAGAAAAATGTGGATTACTTGAAATCAATATCACCATTGCAATATTCAGCAATAGCATCACAATTAAAAGTTTTCTAGAGATTGTGTAGCTTTACCTTTTGCCTATTTCCTTTTGCTCTAATTGACTCTAATATACTCAGCTATTCTGAGCTGTAAATACCAAAACTACTTGAATTTTATATGGTGTAAATATGCAGCAGATTTCCTGTTGTTGACAGAAATCTGTTGTGAAATCTGAAATTAGTTTCTTGTTTATTCCTCTGCATAATATTCATCTTAGTACTTGAGAACTAATATAGCCGCAGCAATAAGCTGCTAAGCCGCATGCTGCAGTTTCTCCTGAGTGTATGAATCATGCTTTGGTGATCATTTTAAAAATATGATTTTACATTACCATTTTCAAAGAAATATATTTCTTATATCATTTAGTCAATGGCCAAGCTCAGCTTGCATGAAAAGAACAAAATTTGTGGCTTGCTGTTCGAATCCCTCCGGTTTTTCATGCACGCACACACACACACACACGCACACAAAAAGGACTCATTCATGTTGACTGTGTATTGCAGCAGAACAGCAGGTCTCTCTTTTCTCCAGATAAATGAGCTAGCTTATTACCTCCCAAACTGCCTATTAGCACAGCTCACTTTGTAGGGAACCAGCAATACGAGAATGAATACAGCCGTGTTCCTTATGCCAGGGAGTCTGGGTCAGGATAATGTGATGGAGTCTCAGTAGTGAGTTTCCTCATGTGTTTTGTTTGGTACCGAGACCCGACTTCCGCCTAGCTAGGTAATTTTAGCGAAATCATCCAGTAATTATCAAATTTCCTGAGATGTTCGTGGAGGGGCAAAAATGTAAAGTATTTCCATGAAAAGCTTCTCTTTTTTTTTTCATTTTGAGGCCTGTTTGAGTGCCTGGAAGTAATTCTGGGGCCAACAATCGATTCAATCACTTAGTGACGTTGGAGTCGATCCATTTATCAATGTATAGTCTAAAGTGGGCTTCATTGTGTGCTTGGGGAGTCTGTGTTTATGTGTTTGAGTTGAATGTGTGTGGTGCCACCACTGGTCTCATTGTGTAAACATCAGTGTAGAAACACGTCCCAGTGGATATTAAACACAAGAATCCATTTACTTGAAGCGGAAGCTGCTGCAGATTGCCTGTGGAGCCTGTCTTTGGCTCTGGTGGTGGAGGCCAGGGTTAGTCTTTGCTGATTAACATTAAAAGGAGGAAAATAGTCAGCATATTCAGTAATTTGTCTTGTTGTATTTGATTAAATCGAGATTTTAGGTGTGCCCTTTACTCTGACACCCCTGAAGAAAATCCAGGATATCAAGTTGCCTTCAGGAGTCATGTAATTAGAAAATAGTCAACATGTCATTTAATCTCAGTGCTGTTCTGTTAATGCCTCAGAGGTTTTTGAACAATTGGGGAAAAAAAATATGAATTTCTTCATGAAGGCCAAACCTCACAGCTGACTCTATAGCTGCATTTAGTTTTAACTCTTTAAAAAAAACAACAACAAAAAAACTTTCTTTTTAAAGCAAGTTTTTGGTGTGTGTTTTATTCTGTGTTCTTTTTTTTTATTGGCACTTAATTTTAGTAGTTTTATTTTATTGGCTTTCAGTACATCATTTTGTGATAGTTTTGTCTGTGAAAATGCTTAGCAAATAAACTTTTTCAAATGAAAAGCAACCATCATTTTACAGAACCCCTAAGGGGGTAAATAAATAAAAAAGAAAAGTTGATTCCTCCTGCACACAAGATACTCTGGGAAGCCAAACAAAAACTCAGACTACTAAAGGAGTATGGTTGTTGGAGAATTGAAAACACTAAATATATCCGACAGTGTCATCCAAAAACTCAAGGAAAACATGGCAAATTATATCGCTTGTCTATTTTTAAAAATTTTCACCTGTGCACACATGCACCAACTTTTCTTCTTTTCTCTTTACCCGTGTCCCCTTAGGGCACACGTGTCAAACTAAAGGCCCGGAGGCCAAATCTGACCAGCCATCACTTTTTATGTGGCCCTTTACATTTCAGCTGGCCACATAAATTGAACCTTCAAGATAACATTTGTGTGCTTAAATATTATTTTATCGGTCAAATAGTGTTTATCTGTATACTGCCAAATTACATCAACATGAAAAGATGTTCAATATTTAATTTTTAAAACTACTCATCGAATGCTGTTTTAATATTTTTAACAGCTTGTTAAAAGGTTTTATTGATGCATTCTTCCACAATCTGCCCCTTAATGTCGCCCAAAATGCCTTTCTCCGTCCACATGGTGAAACTTGACGGTGGCAGCATCATACTGTGCATAAGCTGTTCTGCAGCACAAACCCTTATTAAAGGTGATGACAGGATAAAGGAACATGCTCGCAATTTGAAAACAAAACCGTGTGTCAGAATTATGCACTACCCAGGTCTGTTGCATAAAAGCATAATACAATACATTCCTATAAAATGGGAAGAAATCACATCGGTTATGAATATTTTTACAAAACGTCATAGTTGCACCATGATTATTGTTTAGGTAGCAATGCTTCAGCCTCTCTGTGTAATGGAGACTGTCCTTGATGTTTAGATTGTAGCGCCTGACAGCAGATAAGCACAGTTTTTTATGAAATATTGATAATATTCTGGTTGAAAGTTTTAATCTAATCGTGCTGTGTTTTTCTTTGCAGGGTGGGCTACGTAACAGCAAGCATGAGTGCACCCTTTCGTCCCAGGAATACGTGCATGAGCTGCGATCCGGCATCATGGACGACAAGCTGCTCAACTGCCTGGAGTCCCTCAGAGTGTCTCTCACCAGTAACCCCGTCAGGTTGGTAACCAGAGGTTTTATCGCCAGAGGATACTTGTTCCTTCCCTCTTCGTGATCGCTGGGAAATTTTGATTGATTTAAATTGATCAGAACGCCTCTGGCACCATGGATATTTCAGCTCCTTGAATAAATCACTTTGTTTGGGTTGTTTAACCAGAGAAATGAGCGATTTCGGGAGGAGAAACAAAGCTGGAAATAACCTGCACGGCTGAAAAATGCTGCTACACACCGACTGGGACCAGATTTTCTATTTTGTTCTGCGAGTTGGGGAAAAAAAATATTATGTTATTAGTCTGGTACTGAGCAGTGAAATGACTCCGGTGTAATCCACAAGGCAGTTATCCATGTAAAAGTGAAATTGCTTGTTTTCGCCACCACCGTGCTTTAGTGCGTACCGACGTTTGACCCACGAAATAACTCGACTTAATAAAATTACTCCCGCGCTTTGTGCAGCAGGCCTCTCCTCCTCCTCCTGTTTGACTGGCAGCGGTCACCCCAATTAAACTGGTCAAACTCGCTCGTCTCAAAGGAGCATAAATGTGTTGTTTTTTTGTTTTTTCTTCCCATTTGTTGCTCTAACCACAAATTCAGTCTATCCCAGTCCTCCAAAGGTGTTCAGTGAAAGCCTTGTGAAGTGCTGCGAGGTATTATTTATTTAGCTTAAACACCAGATTTTCTGCAGTCCAGCCATCTAATGTTACACCCACTTCACTGGGTTCCTCTTTCTGCTCTTACTCATGTTCACACCACTTTCTTCTTCCAGCAACTTGTCTCTCATAAGACTTGGGAACAAGAGGTATCCTTAAGCAAGACCGCTGCTGCAAATTAGACATGTCTTATAGCTGTAGATACCCTATCCATTTCTGTGAAACTCATTTAATGATATTCTCTCTCAGGAAGGCACTTTCCTATTAAGTATGATTTTTTTTTCTTTTTTTTCCCCTTTTCTCTCGGATCAGTTTCAGCTCTTTTGTTTGTCCCAATTTTCTCCTCTTTCATATTGGATTGTTTCAGACCATTCTCCTCCCTGATGGGATGCTTCTTTTTATGGAGCATCTGGACACAGTAATCTTCATAAACTGAGAAAATGTGCACCGGTTTTTGATTGTTTAAAGTAGATTTATTACCAGTTTTGAAAAAGCTGATATCTCTATTTGGTGACTGTACTAACGGAAAGATGATTTAAAAAAAAAAAAACTGCATAATGAGAAGACAGCTGTTTAATTACTTCTGTACAGAGCTAAAACAACACACTAAACTTTTAAAACTTAAGAATAATGTTCTTAATTAGCTTTTATTGGAAATTAGCTCTTTAAATAAAGACCTTGTGTTCATGATACAGCTCTGAGTTACTCCAAGATACTAAATGTAAATTTGATACTGCAGTGTGTCTGATACGTTTGGCTCAACAGCATAGATTGAGTTTCTGCAGTGGGGTTTACTCATTTTAAGTTTAAATATTTTTGTAATGTTTTGACATTTTGTTCCCTGTAACAGACATAGCTTTGACGAAAAAGTATTGGTTTTAAGGCAGACTATTTCACCTATAACTAATACTTTTTAATTAATATTAAGGACTTATTGACTTGAAACAACCTCCAGCATCATGCTGATTACTTACTTGTAATTTAGTTTTGTTTTATTTCATATTTGCTCTATAAACTAAGCCAAAAATACTTTGTAAGATTTTGTGTTTTTGCAGTGCGACAAACAGGTGAATAGTGACAAACACATGTATTTAATATTTTAACCCGGTTTTTTTTAAAGCGTCCACACGAAAATATGGTTTTAAAAGTTGGCTGCCCTAAACGCTGCTGTAAAACTCAGTGGTTGAAGATGAGCTGAGGTGAAATCAGAGACGGTATACAAACACCTGGGATTTTTTATCTGGGTTTAGCTAGGGTGTCCGATACTGATCATTTAATAATGTCTTAATTCAAATGTCAACCCAATACTTGAGATTAAACTGGGGCATCCCTACCGGTTAACTTCCTGAAGTGGCTAAACTGACTTCTTCTTTTTAATTGGTGCAGTTTAACCTTCATTAAAATGTGCATAGGAAACGAGACTCTTTACATAAGTGTGCATAATAGGTAGACAGGTTATTTTCAATCTTTTTGAAGCTGTGCATCTTTAGCATAATATGGAGATTTAGGTGATTTTTATTTTATTTTTTCCGTGTTTATTTACTTTTTAATTTGTTTTATGTCTAACGGCCTTGTAACAAGGGTGTTTCACCGAGCTTGGGGTCGCCCTGCAGATGTGTATAAAAGGCTTTACCTCTTTAAACCTCTGTAGGAAAGAGTTAAATTCAGCAGATGGTGAGGTTCAGCCAGAGATCAACCTTTAGGTGTGTAAGCAGAGGTGGGGACTGTGTGGGTGTTGACTCACTCAGGTCATTTAGTTATCTTTATGCCACTTATTTATCTCCGGGGGAAAGCGACTCACTTTCCAGCAGCATGGAGAAGGTTACCGCTAATTAATGTGAATGCATTTTGTTGTCATGGATCACAACGCACAAAAAGTCTGCATTTGACTGCGCTATGTTAATGTAACCTTTGTGCACTGTCATCATATACTTACTGGAGCAGCTCATGCTGGATTCCTTCGTGTGAGGGGGCGGCGGTGTTATGTCAACATTTGGTCTTTTATTTTAACTAAACGTGAGGGTAAAATAATTGGCAAATCCTTGCATTTTTTTCCAACTTAGTTCTCACTTAAAATATAATTCACTTTCAAACACTTAATTTTTTTTCCCCCCACGTTTTACTTATTGCTCTAGTATAGTTCACTTCCAGCAGTTTATGAAACAAAAGTTAAAACAAGTTTACTAAAGCTATTCTTAAAAAAAGTGAAGAAAATAAATTTCTGAAATTACTGGAGAGTAAGGCGTTTTAATTCGATGATTTTTCATATCCGTCTTTATATATTTAAATTATACATGTTTTTCCTTAAAGCTGAGCATTTTTCTAGCAGCGTAGCTCCGATTGCCTTTGTGCTCTGCAGGTACATTGTTCTAACCATCTCTGCTTACATCCTCATTTCTTTCTTGTATTTATGGTTGTCTCAGTTGCTTTCAGCCCTTTGTGTAATCCCACACTGACTTAATGACGCTGCCCCGTCGATCCTGAAGTAAAAGCTTTCATGAATAATGCTCTTGACCCGTCTTGCAGTCGGAAGCAGTGTGTCCTCTTACATGAAGTCCAGCCTCTCTGTCTATATTAAGTGGATAATCTGATCTCTCTTTTAGATGTATGGGAGTTAAATCTGTCCTGTGTCACAAAAAAACACTGAAAAAGAATCAAGACTTTACCTTAAATTCCTCTGATGATTTGTTTTGGTGATGATAGCGGCTAAAACTGTGTGCCGTACCTCAAAGTCTTGCTAGCAAAGTCTTGTTCCTCACTGTGAGTGCTTACCGCTGCTTTTTGTCTTCCCTCAGATGTTTGCACTGCCTGCTAATTTGTTCCCACAGGCCTGTGTTTGTCTAATAGTTTAATTGGCTGGGCTGCGCACCTGTTTGGCAGCACAGGTGGCCGTGTGGCCATTCTGCTGTGGGCCTTATCTCCAGGGCAGTCCCACACAGGTGTGTGGCACGCAGCCTTCACTGATCCACCCACAGATGGCATCGCCCGGAGTGTCCGCTGCCTTCTCTGTTTCCGCTTTTGGTTTTCCTCGGCTGCCGAGTTTTCCCACTACTTTTTTTCCATTCAAATTTCCCCAGCCAATTATTTATCCTCGGCTTCATTTCCCCACTTTTAATTTTGTAATTTGGATACTCGCTGCTTAATTTAGAACTGTCAGATTTACAAGCCTCCTTTTATTAATTTCCTAATCCATTCTAACAAAGTGAGATGTCAAGTTATAGAAAATTAAGTCATCTTAGTTTCTCAGTTAGAAGGAAGAATTTGTCTTGTTTCAGCGAGAGCCTCTTGTTTTCTTGCATGCTTAATGTTTGCACCGTTTGGAGCTAAAATCAGTTTGAACATTTATAACAGGTTTAAATATATATACTGTACATATAAAAATCAGCTTCTTTGTAGAGGTCTTGAGGGGCCAGAAGACATTCATGTTCCTTTTCATATCGGGCAGTCTTAAGGTGTGAGTAAGCCACCCATCACTCTCAAGGTTTCGTGCCCTGCATGTTTTAAATATGCCCCTTCTCCAAACACCTGCTTCAGATAGTTGAATTATCAGCCTGTCACTTATTTCTGCAGGAGCCTGCTAATGACCTGTTTATTTAAATCAGTTGTATTCAACAGGGAAACATTTGAAAACATGCAGGACACGAGACTGAGATTTGGAAATGCCCACTCCTGGTGTGCTTGTTGAATAGGTTAGCTTAGTCATTAGCTTAGTGCGGATGGTTTCACTGAACTATTATGGGGTTTCTCATGAGTTGCTTTTGCAGCAAGCTGTGTAACAAAGGTGCAAAGTTGTGTATCCTGCTGAGTCTGTCCTTTTAAAATTAGTGTATTATTGTGTTAGTGACCTTAAACAAGTATTGTGAAACTGTTGTTCAAGCTCACAAACCACAATAAGATGATTGCCACTATTCTTCTATTTTGCTGTTTTTTGCACAATCTCTGTTCAAATATGTAGCTTCATTTGAACACAGCTAAATTTATGCTGGGATAATTAGTTGTTTTTGTGTAAATCTTAAGTTTGTCATAAAAAATGTGTACAGCAGTACCACTGATGCACATTCATGCATTCACACATTTTTCTGATGATGCAACTCCAAACTCTTTGCAGAAAATCCACAGTTGTTGTTGTTGTTGTTGTACCTAAAATTTTGAAAAGAAGTTGGAGCTTAAGAAGCTGGAATACCAAGGTACCAATTGTGGGCCCTGCTAACTAAAACATTTGTTGCAGAAACCCTAAAGCAATAATTATAAACATTAGGTTTGCTAACATGAAAGCATACACTATTATGACACTTAGCAGAAGCTAATTCTAACCTCAATTAAAATTATATCTGCACCAATTTAATTGTGAAACCATAATTAACATGTTTTATAATGCCCTCAGATATTGTATTTTTGTTTGTGTCTTATTTTGTACTATCTGTACTTTAGTTAGACTTAATGAAAATTAAAAGTTGTCATAACTTGTCTTCAAAAAGTCATGACGTCATGCAGCCAATAAGTTACTGTTGGAGTGTTAAGACGGCCAATTATCAAACTCCTCCCTCTGTGACAACAGAGAGCCTTCAATATCATATTGTTCTACCCACAGCTTTTTCTTCAACATTTTCTCTTAAATGTTTTTTATATTCAATATGTTTTAAACATATATCTGTTTTTTACCAAGTAAGCTAAATCTAAAAAGTCTTCCAGTAAAAGTGAATGAAATGATTCTGTCTCTTGTAAGAATCTTAAGAGCAGCGCACAGCTTCATATAACGTCAACGATTCAATAGCAGTTCCAAATATTTTTAAAATATGCAATTTGTTCTTCTTTTTGTCTAAACTGCAACAGAATATAATTCAGCTGGTTTTCTGCAGTCTGCAGAAACCTAAATAGCCCTTGTAGATGAAAGGTTAAAATTAAAGGTTACCTTGGAAACAAAAGCAAACCTAAGTTATTTTGCTGTACTTGATTGCATAGGTTTTGTACGTCTTGCCAAAGGTCACACAGTAAAATAAAAGACAATTATAAGATGGAGGAAAAGCTGCTCTCTTGACATCAAATTTTTAAAAGTAGCAGCTCTAACTAGGGCTCCTACGTCTCTCGCTCTTCCTCCTTTGGCCCTTGTCTGTCTGCTGTGAGTACAGCAGGCAATTAACACCAGCACAAAGGCGCATATCCATCTGTCCTTCTGCTGTTGTGAGCGTTGAAACCAGTATGAGCTTCTAAACGTCTCCCGGGTCTGCTCTCTCGACAGCTCAGGCCTGAAATCTTGTCTGGCACAGAAACAAAGCGTGATTAGTGGCTCTCAGTGAATCTACAATGAGTCGTCACTTTATGAATGAATGATACTGTTTCAAATCTGTCATTTTTGATGTTGGTAAATCAAAGCGAATCATCTTGTGTATTCATTTTGAAGCAGAGGAGCTTAATCAGAAGCCATGTCAGATAAATTTATTTAGATGGAGGACTTTAAAATAGATGAAGTTAGCTTTTGTTATACTTAAGTACGACCTCAGGACGCGTTGGAGAGTAAATAAATAGCTTATATCTTATAAAATTTAAAAAAGAAAGAGGTTTAATTCCCTGTCATGATGATCATGTTTTCATTAATAGACAAACTTGCAGTGATGAATGCATTCAGGTAGCCAAACCAAAGCATGTAAGAAACCAGAGAACAGTTTTTTTTGTGAAGCGCTCTTCTTACAATTTCTTATTACAAACCCCTCGACGTCAAATTCCCCTCCGGAAAGGTTTTTCCTTTTCCACTTGTCAAGGAGAATTGAACCTGGAAGGATTCCAACATTACAGGACATAATTGTTTCGCAGAGGTTTGTAGGCGAATGCTTCACCGTTATTTGAGGATGGGGGGAAAAAAAAAAAATACAATAAATAAAATCTGTAAATCCATTTCTGTGTTTAACTTTCCAGGCTGCCGGCGCAGAGAGTTTGATTTGATGGTTAAATTTGGCATGACTGTTATGTCATGTCTACAATGGACGTGACAAGCAATCAGAAACGAGCAGGTTAACTAGTTTTTCCCCCTCGCGGCTTTCTTCACAGTTGAAGTTTGCCCTTGTTCCTTCGAGCCAGTGGAAGTGATTTTGGAGACATAAACGTCCTCGGCGTCTTGAGCGTATTTTAAGGGGCGCTCTCGTTTCCTTTTTATGACACCATCTGTTAACCTCCAACACAACCTTATCTTTTACACCCAGACTTATGCATAAATAACTGAGAAATAACTATTTTGGTATTTTATTGGGACTTAAAATGGAAATATTTCCATGGTGGAAATAAAAAAGAAATAAATGTCATGTAAATCAGGTTTTTTTGGGGGTGTGTGGGGGGGGGGAGATCATCAATAGATCTGAACTGGGCTGTAAAGACTGCCATGAAAAAATTGAAGTTAGTCAATCTCGGTGTCTGATTTTACCCAAGCTCTGTGATTAAATAGATCCCCTTTACCAGGTGATGCTCAAATAGAACAGCTTAATAATTCTCAATACAAATACCTTCATGTTATGGTGTCATAATATCATCAGAAATAAAATTAAACAAAAATGTAATTTAAAGTGCTTCTTCAAAATCATTTCTGAGTAAATAAGAAGTCACTTCAGTCGTTAAAATATGTCCACTCTCAGTTCTGCTGTTATTTCTATGAAGGAAAGCCTCTTCAAAGACAGATGATAGACATATTATAGAGTGTTTTACAAAAATACTACTGCACATCCGGTAAAATACTTCTGAAGTTCACGCAATATAAAATTTGCCTGCAACAAAATAGAAACATTGACCCTGAGATATGCTCAGCATTGTGTTTTCCTCATTGAAACACTTAAACTTATCTTTGCCAGGTCCTGAAAGAAGCACATTCTCCAGTCATAAACAGCTCAAAGTTTTTGATAACACTTTAAAATGTAAAAAAAAAAAAAAAAGAAAAGCTCCGGTCATCTAGTTTCACTGGATCCTTTGAAATTCAGCTGGTTGTAAGAAGAGCACATTGTTGTGCAGGACTGAATCCTCGGCGTTCAGTGGAAGAGGAATAACAATTTCTGGTGTTTTCTGCTCTGTGGGGAGACATTTCAAAGCATCCAGGGATCACGGCGAGCTGTCAGCTGACTGCACACCTAACTTTTGATTCTGCTCCTTCCACTGTCTCACAGTGGCTTCATGCACAGACGGAAACGTACGCACACACACACACGTGGATATTCAGCAGCACATTAATTCATGTTGCAGATTCTCACCTCAGAGAGCTCTTTGTGAGTACCGCTGCTGTTCCGCTGCTTGCTCGACATCACGGTTGTGGAGTGCTATAGAGTCCTGAGGCTGCATAGGTAGAGGCATCAAACTCCGCGTTTGACCACTTTATGAAGAAAACGTTTCGGAGGATATGTTATGTTAAACACGAGCGCCAGCCAGCAGAGGCCGGATATTATTAGAGCCAAGCGATGTGAAGCCATGAGTGGAGACTTTGTTTGTCTGAATTTTATCCAATAATCACTCATTTATATCCGTTTTAAAATGTTGGATACATAATACGTCTTGGTGGTTTCCTGGGAGTTTATCTCACTTTGCTTGCTTTAATCAACAGTTTTCTAAATACCTCTGTTACACACGTGGTGATTTTACGTGTAATCCAATTTATGCTAAAGAAAATGTACCTCGAGCAGCTGAAATACCTAGGCACAATGGTGCTTCACAATCTATTGTCTGGCGTTTGCAAGGTACTCAGTTCCGGAGCTATTTATTATACGTTTACTTTTGTTGGTGCTGATTAGCTGAACCGCCAAGTATGGAAATACAGAAGACGGCAGATCTTGTGGTGCTGCTAGGACTGTTTTTAATGTGTGTATTAATGCATATTAAGGAATATTTAATGTGCGAACTAACAAAATATGCATTTATGAGTGTTTTTAGAGAGAGCCTAAAGTATTTGCCAATTTAACTATTTACATGTGGCTGTGGTCCCTAACTTGGGGATACATTGCTATTTTGTGTTTAATCAACAGGAAATAGGGCACTAATACTATATTTAATATTTTGCCTTATCAGGGCATCAAATAAGAATTAGCAGTGGTGTGATTATTTCTATGTTTCCCTTTGGGATGTCTTGGGCAAATTGCCATTTATAAATC